>NC_084795.1:274989121-275289121 GCF_963169125.1 Humulus lupulus | reverse complement strand
TGAGAAATATCCAAATATGTAACATATTTGGTATTACAAATTCAGCTACAAATTTGTAACTTCCAAATATTACCCTTTATTGTGCAAATTTGATGTTACACAATATTGAGATGAATTTCATAAAGCCATATGTGAAATGTTTGTTGGAGATATGATTTTAACCCCAATAATGTGTTTTGAAGGTTACAAAATCATTTGGGAGGGTTTGGAACCATTTGGAAAAACAACACAAAATTTTGTGCTGAAAATGGTCAGTGGCCACGGCCACTGAATGTTGGTGGCGGCAGCTTGTGGGAAAGAGAGCAGTGGCCACAGCCACTAATGTCCCTGGCTGCAGCCACAGGCCAAAAACTGACCATTTTTTCAGTTTTTTCAATCTTTGTTGAACGGCTCAAAAAGCTCAAATAACTCCCAAATCTCATTTTTAATTCCATAATTATCCAATTAATCATTGGTAACAGCCATGGGGGTTGGTGGAATTTGAAATTCAAATGGTGTCTCTAAACTCTATAAATAGGAGCCTATAACTCACTTGAAAGACACAACTTTTCTATCCATTAGAGCACTTGGCTAGAAAACACCTAGAGACTTGATTATTCCATAAATCATTTCCAAAATCTGTGAGAGATCCCTTAGTGCTTGAGTTAGGGGAAAATAAGCTTTTGGACAAAGGTTTCAAACATTGTTCAAGTTGGTGATCCCCAACACTCTTCACTTTGGTTGTGTGAGTGAGAGTTCTTTGTTCATTGTTCTTATTCTTATTCTTTGTTCTTTTGCTTTCATTTCTCCTATTATTACTCTTTTCTCTTTTATTTGTATCTTTTGTTTTAGAGTTGTAATCTCATCTACATCTTTCATTTTACTATCTCGAGTTTATTTGTATCTTTTTGTCAAAGAGTTGTATTTTCTATATTCTATCATCTTCTACTTCTCTCTCTATATTTACTTGTATTTTTGCAGAGTTGTAACTTTATTTAATCAATCAATATTTATTTGTAATATTTTATCTAGAGTTGTATTTTCTTACCAATTTCCATTGAGGCAAATATATATTTTCCTAACATGTACATCATTGTAGACCGTAATCACAAACATTTCAGACCACAATTTTTTCTTCCCCTCAATTTCCAACCACAATCAGGATCCTTGCAGGTTATGACCACTCATTAGTACCATATTTCTTCACCATAAACTCAAAATTATTCTTCATTACAAAGATGGCTGCCTTGGTTTTCAATTCATGCTTGTTCTGAAAGAATTTTCCAAGGTGCAATTCTCCTGAAAATGTGCTGGTTGAGGAAGGATGATTTCGATGTGAGGCCTCTATATCTTCTTTGGTAAACATGAGAGCACTCCAAGTTCTACGACCTTCACCTTAGTCCAAAGAAGAATTCCATATATTGGTATCTTCAGTTCTACCTGGATCTGGACGACTACTGCTGGTCCCAGGTGTTCGCCGATCTTTTCTTTTGCGTTCCTCAATTACCATAACATTTGAACTATGCGTTGGCCAATTTGCCCTAATATATGGCTCATCATCATGGAGAATAATGTCTGGATTTTTCTCTGGAACAAATGTCCCAACCTCACTTTGTGTTCCCCGGAAACCATGACATGAGGGAGAAATGTTATCTTCAAATCGAACTTATTTATTAATGTTGGGAGAGACGGAAGCATTTCCTAAACAATCCCTCTTAACCAATGTTATGCACATAGGAATCATCTTCTCAACAGATTTTGATGCTAAGCCCATGAATGCACGAACATGCCTATCATTTTTCATAATGGTAGGTTTGAAGGGTTGTGAGAGGCTTGTGTACGAGACCTCGGGTTTCAAGTCGTACACACATTTATCCACTTCAAGCTCATCATACAAAATTTCAACCAGTTGCTTGTACGTCACACTCTTCTCCAAAGGGAGAACTTGATTTTCAACATCCCGAAAAATCCAATCCTTATATTCGAGTTCCAAAACACTATTGTATGCAACAAATATAGAAACAGTCGAATCCGTATTTATAAAAAACAAAAAAAATGTCAAAATTTAATAACATAAAAAACTACAAAATATCGAGTTCCATCGATTTTAATCGAGTTTTGTCGAGGTCAACCTTTCGAGGTCCATCGAGAACCATCGTGTCTCATCGAGGTGGCCATGAATTGAATCAAATCGAGGTCCATCGAGGACCGTCGAGTCTAATCGAGGTGGCCAAGTATGGGAAATTTTGTCTACATGTTGAGGTCCATCGAGGGCCATCAAGGTTAGTCGAGGTGGTCGTCTATAGGACACTTTGGGTACCTATCGAGGTCCATCGAGGAAAATCAAGGCTAATCGAGGTGGTCCATTCCTAACATCCCTCAAGGCATGTTGAGGACCATCAAGGCTCCATTGTTATAATGTCATCAAGGCATGTCGGGTTTCATCGAAACTCGTCGAGGCAGACAAAGAACCCAGAAAAAAACCTAGAAAAACTCAGTTCCAATCCGATCGTGAAACATTAAAAAAATCCAAAATGCAGACACAGATTTGTCCGAAATAGTTAAAGCAATGTAAATAAACAAGTTTAATCACTACATTTATAGTAAATATACTTACACATAATTTTTTTGCCTCTAGATCTGAAACCCAAAGTGTTGTTTTGCCTTGATAGGATTCAATTTTCCCCAAAACACAACCTCAAAAGCTTGTCGGGGTCAATTCAATCTTGGTGGCTGTCTTGTTTTTTTGAGTGAGATCTTGGAACTAGAAGAAGGGGGAGCTTGGGTGAGGGTGAGCTTGGACGAGAGAGAGAGAGAGAGAGAGAGAGAGAGAAAAGAAAAAAAAAATCAGAAATGAAAGTGGCTTTCATATGTTAGGGGCATTTTAGGAAACAATGAGAATACTAGCATAAAAGAGTTATGTTTACATAGGCTAGAATAATTTTGTTAGAAGATCCTATTTAATTCATCATTTCTCAAATTTCCCTAAATCTATACCCGGACTGTCCAAAATATACCATACAATATTAAAATATTACATATTCACTAAAATTAACTAAATTAAATTTATCTTTATATATATATATTATAAATATGAGTTTGACGGAAATTATTGGTTTCCGTTAGATTTAACCTTTTTTTTTTACTATTTTATAACACTGTTAGTTTAAAGTCATCTAAATTAGGTAAATAGATTTTTAAAAAAATAATAAAAAAATGATAAAATTATCTAAATAAGATAAATAAATTGAAAATAAAAATAAAATGTGTTTAATTTTTTTTTATTATTAATTATTTATTTGTCACTTAATATATTTTGTTTATCCAAATATAAATATTTCTTATTTCGTCGTTTAATTTTTTAATGAGAAATTACTTATTTTAATTGCTCTAACCATTAGTTTATATATAAATTTTTGTTCGCTTTAAATTTGTTTAATCAAATAATTAAAATTAGATCAAATAAACTTTTTAAATTCATACTTTTAATTTATAATTTCTTAATGTTTTATTATATTGAATATTTTTTCTAAAAGAAAATCAGAAAAAAAAAAGTATTTAATTTTAAAATTAAAATTGCCATATATAATATATAAATCAAAACATAAAAATACCAAAATTTAAATTATTTTGAACACTAAATTTAAAACTAATAAACAACATCAAATAATTTACTTTAAAACTATAATGCATTATATTTTTATATGTAAAAAGTGTGTATATAACAGATTCTTGGTTTAACGATTTTTTAATAAATAAAAATTATAATATTATTTATTTTTTTTAAAACTATAGACAATGTTTTATCTTAATTTTTTTAAGATGTTTGTATCATTCCTTTATAATATATAACACTGTTTATTTATATAAAATTTAAATGATAATTTAAAAATATAATAATTTTTAAATAAAACTAAGCAAACGTACATTGCACGTTACTTATAATTAGTATATATATATATAACTCATAATATAACAAATCCACAATCTCATTTTAATAAATCATCACAAAAAAAAAAACACAAAATAATAACTCCAGAAAATTTGATTTTAATATTTTTGTATAATATATGTTTTATCTTTATTTAATTTTTAAACTAATTGTCATATATTTTTTTAATTGAACTAATAAATATTTATATTAAATATAAATAAAACATTATATATAAATATCTGATGGAAAGGTGTTGAGAGACTGGTGAGGAGGTTGGTGAACTGAACAATAGAGAGAGAAAAAGTTAGAAAGATAAACAAAATATTTTTTTATTTTTAAAAAAAAATCTACTGAGAGGAGGCGAAGAGAGGAGGAGGAGGATCTAGGCTGAGAGGTATGGATCTATGATGCAGTGAGAGAAAGAGCTAGGCTGCAATTTCAAAGGAGAGAGGTAGTGTAGAGAGAAAGTGAGGAAGAAGATGTGTCTTTGGGGCTAATAATGCAAGCACTTCTAGCAACTACATAAGTCGTTACTAGATGTCACATATCATCGCTAGATTAACTAAACAAATTATCGCGAGAGAAAAATGTTCCTTCTTGCCTTTCTAGCAATGACCTATCTAATTTCATTCCTAGATAAGTCATCGCTAAAAATTCTTTTTATTTTTGTAATGAAAAAATAAAAATTGCAATAACTGTAAAAAAAAAAAAAAAAAGATGTGAAGAGACTCCTCTCGTTACAAAGTTTTACAAAACCATATAGGAGTAGATGATATAGAGAAAAAGCCTAATCTCACAAATATTTGTCTATTAAATGATTTGCATCATGAATTTAAAAAACGACTCAAATCGGCATAAAGACAAAAAAAAAAAAAAAACTTAAAAGAAGGTAAAGCAGTAAATTAAATCAACAATCTAAATCATGGAATCAGCAATCCTAAAATTCTGAGACCAATATATGCTATCACACCCAATTTAAGATCGTGCTTAAGCTCGACTCTAAATATATAGGCGTGTAATATCTAAACCTAGGGCCATCAAGGGGCTACATTTAAAATAAATAAAAAAGATGCTATTTTTTTATACAAAAGGCTCTAAATTCTAAGATTTCTCATTTTATATATAATAATTAGATAAATATTATATTTTCTCTGGGGCTTTCTACCACCTTAGGGTTAGCTTAATTGTGCCCGATCCCCTTGTCCTCCGATTCCAACATTGTTTGTGTCATGCAACAAAGGGTAATGATACGAGTGTTTTTATTAAATTGGCTCTATTAATTTGAAATATCTATTCGGAAATTAACCTTTAAAAATAAAGTTATTTAGCCAAAAACAAAAAATTCTATGATTGTTTCTGCGATCCAAAAATTACACTAAATTAATGTAAAATCTTAACCGACCCTAAATTTCACACTTTTACGTTGTTAGGTTACATAATGTCATAATAGGAGAACGATCGTCGATATTATAGAGAATAAAAGATAAGCAAGAAAGATATAGAGTTTCACTTGGGCTCCTCTCTTCTTTTTAAATGAATATTTATTATCCACTTAAATATTTATAATAATTGGGAATTTTTAACATGATTTGATGACTGCATATGAGGTTTATGATCTAATATGATCCAAAACATCTTTTTAGTTGATCTTGTTGTTAAAAGTATTTGGTTGCATCACATATCACACGAGCACTAATAACGTAATATTTTCCACTTAAAAGAGTACCAAATACATGATCGAATACATTAATAATTATATATATCATAGCTAACTTTTCTTTTCCTTCTTTCTCTTGTATATTTTCCACTTTTATAACTTTCCACAAGATACGTGATCATCATGGCAAAACTGTAAAATGAAATCTTTCAAAAAGAAAAAAAAAAGAAGATATATATGAAACATATATATATATTTATATATATGTCTAGTGGACAAATTTTTAAAGGTTACAGGAGCACCATTTACATGTTTGCGGGGTCTCAAATTAGGTTTATGGTGTTGTACAAAGACAGGTTACATGCATGGGGTACATATTTAATTCAAATTTGTTATAATTTTATTATTCTTGTATATAACTAGGTTCGGTTCTCTTATAGCCTGACCAACTAATCTATATTAATTAATTAATTATGACATGACATGACAATAATTAATAAGAATTTAAATGCATTCATTACCACTCTATTTCACTATAAGAGATTTCGAATCGTCAATTTGTACCATTGTTTTCAGATAATGCGAAAATGGTTCTCACGTTGTGTAAGCACTCATACTATATTATTTCTAAGATAATTTTTTAATGTAAAATTTTTACATTTTAGTTTTATTTTTATATATATAAACTTTTACCATTATATATGTCTCTGCTGAACTTATCTTTATTTAAGTTCTTATATCTATAAATGTTTATTATGTCTTAATATTTTTTTATAAATACATAAATTTTGTATATTTAATATAATTATTTTAATTTTTGCCCCTGATAAAAAAAATTCCCAGTAATGTGAGTGTTATAATAATATCATTTATTAATAAGGTTTTTTTTTTTTATAATGGATAATGAATTCTTACCATTGTAGCTTGCATTTTTTCTTATAAAAAAATCATATTATTTTAATCACAATCAATTGGGATCAAACAATTTGGAATGTTATATATAAGCTATACATAACAGTTAATGATATCTCTTTTATATAAAAGTGTGTAGAAAGAAAATTATTAGTTTTAACGGTTTATTTTGTTAACTTTAACAGGATATTTTAAATATTTAATTGAATATACTTTTAAAACTAACTAAAATAGATATTTATTAATTACATTAATATAAATTCAAATTCAAATGTTATAAAATATCATGTATAATAATATATAATACAAAAATATATATTTAATAATTATATTAATATAAATTCAAAGATTATAAAATATTATTATGCTAATATTATATAATCCTAATTTTTTACTAATTTTATTAATATGAATTCAAATATTATAAAATATTATAATTATAATAATATTTAATACAAAACTAGATATTTAATATTTATATTAATATAAATTTAAATATTATAAAATATCATGATTATCCATAATTTTAATTTTTATTAAAAATAATCATTTATGTTTAAAAAGACTATTATATTATATATATTTATATATTTTAAAAAATATTTTGGTTTAATTTTTTATTTAATATGTTTATGCCATTATTTTATGTATAATATTGTGTATTTATTTAAAATTCATATGACGATGATACAAATTTAATACAAATAATTAATAAGTTTTATAAATAAAGTTAAACAAACGTGTATTGCACGTTACTTAATATTTTATCTTTAGATCGAAATTGGTACCTCAAGAAAAAAAAAAACTGACCTATGCTCAAGCCTGTATTTAGTCAAGCCAACAAATTTTTGGCTCTTTTATACGTATGCATATACGTATTCTGTTATAATCCTTTAGGGCTTAATTAATGTCATCTTAAGAATTTTTGTTGCGACCACAACTTGAATTAATAATTCTTGACCTTTACCATGCAAGCCAATTGACAATTAAGCTTCTTAAGGTGACATTTAACTTTTGGTGTTTAACTTTAATGTTAGGAACTTAAAAAATTTATATATAAAAAATAACAAATTGTTAAAAGGATAACATTTTCAACTTTTAGTGCTTTAAGTCTTGGAGTTTTATTTTAGCGATTAAATATTAAATTATAGCTGTTTCTACTTAAGATAGTTAAAGTCCAAGAATCTTAAACTATATGGTAAAAAGCTAGAAAAGTGGTCAAACCAGAATTATATTTGTTTTCATCATGTGTTTTATCTCATTTTTTGTTTGGACTTTATATTTTGATAAATTTCTTTTTGAATCTTATATTTTGTAAAATGGCTCAAATAGATCCGTAAACTCAATTTCAATAAAGAAAAAAATTAAATATAACAATATAGTTGTTAGGCATAATAATTTTGTTTTTGTTCTAAATTGTTACTTTGTTGAATTATTTATGATTTTAGTTCATAAAACTTTATTTAAAATTGAGTTTTGAGTTCTATTTAAACTCTTTTACAAAACACAAAATCCAAAAAATAATTTGTTAAAACAAATAGTTAAAAATTATGAGTAATGTGAGTTTTATAATGATATCATTTATTAATAAGGTTATTTTTTTATAATGGATAATTAATTCTTACTATTGTAGCTTGCATTTTTTCTAATAAAAAAAATCATATTAATTTAATCACAATAAATTGGAATTAAACAATTTGGAATGTTATATATAACCTATACATAACAGTTAATGATTTATATATATTTATATATCTATTCTATATAAAAAGTGTGTAGATAACGGAAATTTTTTGTTTTAACGGTTTTTTAATTTTTTTTCAGTTAACTTTAACAGAATGTTCTTATATTTAACAGTAGATTATAAATATTAATTAAACTTAAATAAATAAATAATTAAATAAATTAAAATAAGATATTTTTGAGATACTTTACAATGATAATTATTTAAAAATAATAAAACAATATATTTTATAACTTAAATAAAATTTAGTCAAACTTGATATTATATTAAACATATAATATATAATCATTTGTTGTCACTCAAAAACTAGAACAAATATAAACTTAGACAAAATAAATAAATTAATTAATTAAAATAAGATATTTTATGATAATTTAAATAATTAAATCATATTTATTTAAAAATAATAAAGACATGTACATTATTTTTTTATCTTATAAATTTGTGTGATAGTTTGTTTTTGTCAAGTTATTGGAGTTTTTTTTCTTCAACAAATTCACCAAAGGACATTACGAGATATATTAAAATATAAAAATAGTTGATGCATATATACTACTATCTACACTATGATTTTTTCTATTCTTATTTTATTTCTATTATCAATTTCTTTTTAAATATTATTCTATTTTATATATATTATGTAATCTTGTAAATATATATCTATGTCAACGTTATGTTTAGATATCATATATGTAAAGATTATTAATATAAATATTTATATATAATATAGAAATATAATTCATTCGATTATAAAAATATATATTTTCAAAAAGATAGTGAACTAGTTTTTATTAAAATTATATGCAATGTTTGCAACTTTAAAACTAAGTAAATGTGCATTGCACGTTGCTTATACCTAGTATATATAAAAAGTACGTAGATAACTGAAATTTTTGGTTTTAACGATTTTTTTTTTCCGTTAACTTTAACAGAATATTCTTATATTTAACGAATATCTTTATATTTAACGGTAGATTGTAAACATGACTTAAACTTAAATAAATAAATAAACAAATTAAAATAGAATATTTTTGAGATATTTTACAATGATAATTATTCAAAAATAATAAAACTATATATTTTATAACTTAAATAAAATTTAATTAAACTTAAACTTAATATTATATTAAATATATAATATATAATCTTTTATTGTCACTGCCAAATTTAAAAACTAGAACAAATATAAACTTAAACAAAAATTAATTAATTAATTAAAATAAGATATTTTATGATAATTTGAATAATTAAATCATATTTATTTAAAAATAATAAAAGCATACATCATCTTCTATCTTATAAATTTGTATGATAGTTTGTTTTTTATCAAAGGATTGAAGTTTTTTTTCTTCATCAAATTCACCAAAGAACATTGTGAGACACATTAGAAACTAAAAATAGTTGATGCATGCATACTACTATTTACACTATGACTTTTTATATATTCTTATTTTATTTTTATTATTAATTTTTTTTAAAATATTATTGTATTTTATATATATCTCATATAGTCATGTAAATATATATATCAATGTTGTGATTAGATGTCATATATGTAGAGATTATTGATATAAATGTTTATATATACTATAGAACTATAATGCATTTTATTATATATATATTTAAAATAGTGAATAAATATTTTTATTAAAATTATAAACAATATTAACAATTTTAAAATTAAATAAATATATATTGCACATTGTTTTTACCTAGTGTATATATTTATCAAGAAAAAATTAATATTTCATTTTTAGATCTCACCTCAAGAAAAAGAAACTAACCTATGCTCAGGCTCTATTTAGTCAAGCCAACAAATTTTTGGCTCTTTTATACGTATGCATATACGTATTATGTTATTATCCTTTTAAAGCTTAATGCCAATCTTAAGAATTTTTGTTGCGAATTAATAATTAAGCCAAGCCAACTTGAATTAATAATTCTTGACCTTTGCCATGCAAGCCAATTGACAATTAAGCTTCTTAGGTGACATTTAACTTTTGGTGTTTAACTTTAATGTTAGGAACTTAAAATTATATATAAAAAAAACAAATTGTTAAAAGGATAACATTTTCAACTTTTAGCGCTTCAAGTCTTCGAGCTTTTTTTTAACGATTAAATATTAAAGTATAGATGTTTCTACTTGAGATAGTTAAAGTCCAAGAATCTTAAACTATATTAATGGTAAAAAGCTAGAATATTGGTTGTTACACCCAAATTTCGAGATGAGAAGTTATGACTCTGAAAACTCGGTTTGCCAAGTGTGAGCTCGAAACATATGCGGTCACTCCGCCGGTAATAAATGATGTATCTGCCGATAATGTATATTACCAGTGGCAGTCCGCCGATAATGCTCCGTCGGTAATAATTGGTCGGTATTAGCAGAATTACCGACCGACTGACACACCCGCCGGTATTGTATTATTACTGGCGGATTAATAGAGGCGGGGCTCCGCCGGTAATGTATACACTGTCAACCTCGTTTGACTCATTTAATACCAGCGGGTTCCGCCTCTATTAATCCGCCGGTAATAAAATACTAATATTAAAATATAATATTTTATTTTATTTTATTTCATAATAAATATACATATAATACTTATTTAAAAATAATAATATTTAACATAAATTATAATTAATAGCACAATTAATATTCATCAAACAAAAATAGTATTATAATTAATCATAAAATTAACATAATAAAAATATAAATTGTCTCATTTTAATTACATATGAACTAATTATAAAATAAACATAATAAAATTTCAATTGTCTTAATATAATTAAAAAACATAATCTAATTATTATTGTTTTGATCGGGCCAACCAAGTGTAAAATATTCATTAAGGTCAATATCTTGATCACCAGTATTAGGGCGCGACAATGGTGGTGAAGCAAACTGTGGTGCTTGTGGAGAGTGCTGTTGCGAAGATGATCGAAATTGTCGAGTATGTGGTCGCGGCGAGGGAGACTAATGCAATAAATTCTCAAACTGACCATACCTCTGCTGCTGCGACGAACTCACAAATTGACCATACATCTGCTGTGGATGTTGTTGCTGCGATGAATCCCCAAAGTCACACATGAATCGACTCGTATCCCAACCTTAATTTCTTCAATCTCTTTTTAGCCTCGTAGTACATTGATGGAATTTTATTTTCCTTCGGAAAGGAAAGCTTTAACAACTTCAATAATTCACCGAATATGTTGTTAGGAATCTCCCCTCTAACTTTCAAATGTAATAGCTTAGCTAAGAAGTTAAGGGAAGAAATTCAATCACATCCAGGATACAACTCAACTTCAATCTCCTCAAATAACTCGTCGTAATATTGACTTGCGTCGTAATTATTGTCTACTTGCTCAGCTGTCGGTAAGAAGAAGTCATCCACTATGGGAATCATCTCGTCAACTTCATCCTCATCAACTACCTCATCAACAACATCTAGTTCTGCTTCCCCATGATAAATCCACCTCTCATAACCTTGATAAAATCCCCTATCGAATACATGTGCTTCGACAACAGGTAAAATTTCAAGCCTATTATTTATGCATTTGACACACGGACACCTAATTCTTCCATCAGAATCCTTATATTCCGAGGCCATCGTCAAAAAAGATTGTAGACTATTCCAATATTCTTGACAAGCACGATTTCTCAATGTTTTCCAAGTCTTGTCAATCGCCATCTAAAGTGTTACAAGAGTCTGTGAGTTTTAGTAATGTGAATAGGAATGGATAACAAACAAATTTGTTATCATTTTTGAAGTCTTATGCAATATTATAATATCTTATGTTATATTATGATGTTTTATTAGATAATTTTATTCAAATTAAAAAAAATCCATTCATTATTTTATTATTAATATTTTAAACTTATCATTTCTGTGCCGATATCCCTGTAGTTGAGGGTTAGAGTCAACAACCATCAATCACAAGCATATCGAGACAGAAAAAATAAATTATTATAAGATATGTAGTAATTTTTAATTTATCATTATTAATTGTAAAAACTTTTTTTAAATAAAATTTTCAATTTCTATATTAAAATAATTTAATAATAGTTAATATTATTAATTAGATAATACTAACTATTAAATTATCTAATTAATAATATTAACTATTTAATTAATCATTATTAATTTTTAACACTTGTATTAAATTAAATTATTCAATTAGATAATTTTATTTAATAAAAAATTAAATTAAATAATGTTGAATAAAACTTTTATTATTTAATTAATTAAAAAATAAATTATTACAAAATATATAGAAAATTTTAATTAATCATTATTAATTGTAAAAACTTTTATTAAATAAACTTTTCAATTTCTATATTCAAATTTTGAATTCTGTACGGTATCTAACAATATACATATCACATATTTCATTTCAAAATAACACTCAATTATACTCCTGTTATATTATCAGTTTAGAATGCACAATAGGCTCAAACAAAAAGAAAAAAAAATATGTAAATTATATGTTTTTTCAAAAACTTGAAAAAATATATGAAAGATTAAAAAAAAAACAAATTCATAGATTAGGATCATTCAAATTCAACAATTTTAATCACTTAATTCGTACCTTTGCCGGAAGCTCAAACGAACGTCGCTGCAAGCTCAAATGAAGGTTGGAGAAACCCCAATCTGAAAGAGATGAAGAAACAAAACTAATAACAAATTCACAATACTAGGGCTCGAAGTGAGAGAGAGACAAACTTGAGAAACACGAGGGAGAGGAGAGTGGCGACTGAAAGGCGGTGACATGAGGTGGTGAGATGAGGCGGATAAGCCCGCCGGTAATAACCCGTCGCTTGCAATTTTGAAACGCCTTCTTCTTCGTTTCCCGGGCATTGTATTAGCGGCGGGGTACCCCGCCGCTAATAATGGGTAAGTCCACCGCTAATAAAAAAATTAATTTTTTAATTTAATTTTCACATTATTAGTGGCGGAACCAGTACTCCACCGCTAATAACCAGTACATTACCGGTAGACAAAGTCCGCCGATAATATTTCCGTCTCTAAAAATGATTTTTCTTGTAGTGCCAACAACGACCTCGAAGATTTGATGAATCGTCTGGGTTAATCAGTTACGTGTGAATGTGTTTATGGTTGTGCAATCCCAATATTTAAGGGATATCATTTAATTTGTTATCTATTCCTGATCTTCATGGAACGTTTTTGTGTATAAAGGAAATAATTCATTAAATGGCATTATATTAATTGATTTACAGAATATCTTTCCAAGATACGTGGGAATGAATTATGCAACCTTCTCTATAAATAAAGAAGGAAACAACATTTGTAGGGGATTGGTTTATGATTTTTTGAGAGAAAACTCTGGGCAATTCTTCTCTAAAAAGTTTCCAGAAAACTCCAAAGTCTTAATAACACAGACTCGTGGACTAGGCAGAGTTAACTGCTGAACCACGTAAAAATCCTCTGGTTTTACTCTGTATTCATTTGCACCAATATTTCATTGTTTAATTGCTCTACTATTTAAGTTGACGAAAAACGGCGTCAACAGTTTGGTGCTTTCATTGAGAGCTATTAAATAGTACGTGCGTGAGTTTGTTTGGTCAGGAAGCCTCTCGGATTAGCAATAGCTGCAAATGATCCCAATATTCCTGAAGAGGAGATTTTAGATGAAGCTGAGTACCCCCGGTGCCCTGGAAAGCAGCCTATGGTGAATTCAGATCCTGATGAGAGGAGTGGTTCATTCGACTCTCGGGGACCACCCGCCCCCAGGGACGACGAGGACCTGTACTACAATCCTGAACGATATGTCCCAATAGTGGAGCTCGAAAATCATCAACTGCGAAAGCAGTTTGAGATAACAACGATACTTATTTATCAATCAATATCGGTCCTAGTCCGATGTAACTAAATACATCCGATTTTATCTACTTGGCCGATACCTTCGACAAGACATCACACCCTGAATGTGTAAGTAGATCATATCGTAGATTGCCTAATCAATGAAAATCCAATGCACTGGTCTAATCTTAGGACTTGTTCTTTTGAACATATAATTACAACTATAATCCACTGTGACCTAGTCACTATAATTGTAACTATCCATATGTTCGGGATTTTATAAATGTTTCTATTATTTCAATAATCATGTAATAAAACAAACAAACAACACGGTTTTCAAACTAAATGATTTCTACTACTTTTATTGATAATATGAAATCGTGCTACATGTCCGACATGGTTTTATAAGGGCATAAAACCCAACAAACTCCCACTTGCCCTTTTAAAACAAATGGGGCATGTTTCTCAAAACCATGCCTTCTCATGCTTCACAATTATGTTTTTTGCTTATATATTTGTAAAGGGATATGAAAGATTGCCTTACAATGCTATCTTCATCACCTTCACTTCACACCTTCACCACACATCCTCGATAATGTGGTACTTTCTCTCTATATGCTTTGCTCTTTTGTAGCTTCGAGGTTCTTTCGAATTCGTTATTGCCTCATTACTGTCACTAGACAAAATGAGTGGTTTATGCATTTCTAGAATAACACCGAGTTCCATATAGATTTCCTTAGCCAAACTATTTCCTTAGCCGCCATAGATGCAACTATGTACTCAACCTCCAAAGTGGATTCTAAAATGGCACATAGCTTAACGCTTCTCCAAATCATAGCTCCACCCCCAAGAGTAAACACATTTTTCAGAAGTAGACTTATTGTAATCAACATCAGTCTAAAATCTGAATATGTGCAGCCTAACAGTTACAAAGATCCACCTGAAAAGACTAACATATAGTCTTTAGTCCATCAAAGATACTGACTTCCATCTATTGTTTATTTCCAAGGTTTTACTGACACTTTCTCACCACTCCCACTACATAGAAGATCTTTGATCACAACACACAACATAGCATGCAATAGACTTCTAATTTCAAATGCATAAGGAATTCGTTACATCTTTTCTTTCTCTTGAGGAGTCTGTGAAGACTGCTGCTTAGAAAAATAAATTCCATGTCAAGACACCAAATATCCTTTCTCGGAATTTGTTACAGAGTAATGACCAAGCACCCACTAAAGTAGGTCACTTGAGTTAGAGCTAAAGTTCAGTTATTTATTTTCCTGATGTTTTGGATACCAAGAACACGACTTGCTACAACGAAATATGGAATTTCGTTTCTAGCCAGTTCTTTATATTTGATAATTTCTTGACATTGTTTCCAATAAATAAGATATCATCTACATAAAGGATTCAAAATACCACAATGTCTTTTTCCCTAAGTTGTCAAACACAAGGGTCAACTACATTTTTTTCAAAAACTCAGGTCTTAATGTTTCCATTGAACCTTAAGTTCCAGGAACGCGAAGCTTGTTTAAGTCCATAGATTGACTTACTGAGCTTGCCGAATTTCTTGTCCAACTACTTTAAATCCTTCTGATTGATGCATGTTAATTGTCTCATCAAGATAGCCATTAAAAATGCTTCTTTGATGTACATTTACCTTATCTCTTAATCAAGAGTTGTGGCTATGGATAAGAGTATACTAAATGAATTTTAACATGGCTACTAGAGAAAAAGTTTTCTCTAAGTCAAATTTCTCTCTCTGCCACGAGTCGAGCCTTTAATGTCTCGACCTTTCTATCAGCTCCTCTCTTCTTCTTATAGATCCTCTTGCACCCCATGGGCCTAAAGTCCAATGGCACATCTACAAGATCTCAGACAAATTAAGAGTACTTAGACTTTATTACCTGGTACTTGGATTTGAGTCAAAAATCCATTTCAGACTTACCCATTGCCTATTTAAAGACCAACGAATCATTGTTACTTGTGTTCCCAACCAACTTGTGGGTTTCACTATCCATATCATAGGTACTGGGTTTTGAGAAATCCTCCCACTATGACGAGGCATCGTAACTTTCTGACTTGGATTAGTGGTTTCTAAATGTACCTTATTTTCATCGACTTGCATCGGTAAGGATGGAACAATAGTTTATAGTTTTTCCATCTAATACTATTTTGCTATGAGACTTGAAATTCATTATGTAGTCGTTATTCTGAAAAGTAGCATTTGTAGAGCCAAACACTTTCTTGTCTACTGGACTATGAAACAGACCACCCTGAGTACCTTTAGAATAGCCATCAAACAAGCAAACCCTCAGCTCATTGTTCTAGCTTTCTACCTTTTTCCTCATGACAAAAACATGACACCACCAAATTCCATAATGTCGTAAACCAAGTTCACGATCATTTCATAATTCTAGTGGTGTCTTGGAGACAGCTTTTGAGACGGCACAATATTTTTAAAAAAATATATCACATGCGGTCTAGGTAGTATGTCTCCAGAAAAGATCTGGGTAAGAAGTTGGTAGAGTTTAATAGCTTATCATAGAACACACATGTTCATAAACGTGTGATTCACACCGCTCAGCAACATTGTTCTGTTGCGGAGTCCTTAGGGCAGTTTTTTTAGACAAATCTTCAAGTTCAATTAAATGATCTTGGATCTGATTATCCAAATATCCTACACCCCTATCAGATCGCAAGATCTTTAACGTTTTACCTAATTTGTTTTTAAAGCCATAGCAATGAATTCTTTGAACTTCTTAACAAATTCGCAGAATTCCCATGCTTTAGGTACTTACATGAGTCTCTAGAGCAATCGTCGATGAAGGTGACGAAATACTCATAACCACCCCTCACTTGAATATTCATATGTCCCCAGACATTTGAACATACAAGCCCTAGTGGTTCTTTGGCCCTTTCTCCTATCACAGAGAATGGACGCTTTGTCATTCTGCCCTCGAGACTAGATTCACAAACAGGTAGGTCACCCTAGGTGAGTTCCCTCAAAGGCCCAGCCTTTGTTAGTCTTTGAATCCTATCATAACAAATATGACCAAAGTGAAAATGCCAAAGGTACATTATTTCTAACGTTATTGACATTTTGCCGTTTAACGGTCCTAGAATTAGCTGTCTTAAACAACTCATTATTTATAACATAGGGTTCGTTTAGTTGCAATAGGTATAGCCTGTTTTTCATACATCCACCCCACAATTCACATCCATTTAAAGAAATAGGATTTTATAAATTGTGAAAGTAACTACAAATTGTTGTTGATGTAATAAGAAAAACTTAAATTAAAATTTCCATTGAAAATCGGAATAAAATAAACATTGTCTTAAAACAATATATTTATTTCCAAAATTCATTCAAGCTTATCCTTTTGCCTTGTTTGATACGAACAACACTTAATGGATACCAAGTCGTGACTTTTTATCCTTCGTGGCTTTCCCAATGCTAAAAGTGTAAAAAGGTACATGCATGTTTAGTAGATTGTGATTCAGCGATCCAAAACCGAAGTATCATCCTCTAAAATCACATGCATCCAAGACAAATTTAATTATTTTGGGTTCCATATGCCTTGAGTTCCGGGAAATCTTGTTCCAATTCCCAATCTCCTTGCAGTTGGAAACACTCCCATTTTTTTGTGTACTTATAATCAGGCCTTGCTCCAAGATGCTTTGCAACATTTGGTGCCTTGCCAGTTGACTTCTTGTTCTTTTTGTATGAATTTCTTCCTCTCTTGCTCTTTGAAGAAGAAGCTCAAAGCAGCTTCTCCTTGATCTTGTTTAGTAGTATTAGTATTCTTTCATTTGCTCTAACTACCATCATCAATCCTCTTTGAAGGATTTGGTGATCGTTGCATGAGAAAAATAGGAATATCTTTGATTATCACAAACTCGATGTTGTCTAAAATCAACACCATGTTGATGTTGGACAAACATTTCGTGAGGTTCTCACCATAGAGTAACATTTTAGAGATCAGAGAGAGTATGAGGTGGGAAGCCTAGAGCTTCTATTATCAACTAAGTAGAAATCAACGCATTGCTTGACAAACTTTTATTCATTAAATATTTTAGAAATAGCATAACATACAAAATGTTTTGAGATAAGCAAAATACTAAAACACTTATCTTCTATTTCTTAGGTACTTTAGCTAGCCATGAACCCATGTGTCCCGGTAGGCGAGAGTCACAAATATTCACGTAGTTAAATAGAGAAACATCTCAATTAATTAAACGTCATAGACTTTTATTAACTACCTATTCCATCCGATCAAAGTAACGGAAACTCATGTGTCCCGGTAGGCGAGAGTCACAAATATTTCTTACTTTATGAGTTTGACCCACGGTTTCGATTATTATAAACTTAATTCCTATAGTCACATCTATCATATAGGGATGAGTCTATAGAAGGTCCATCTATAACCATCTATCCTAAGAAATTTAACCATGTTAAGAAGTCCAGTGAACACCTTCCATAGGGAGACGAAATCAAAGCGCCATGAGGCCCCACTGAACTCTAACCTTGTTAAATCAACGGTGGAGATCGAATTGAAAATTTTTAAAACTCATTATTAAATATTTTAGTATTTTATTCTTTTTGAAAAAATATCAACTTAGGTTTTCCAAATTATCAAAATAATCAATAAACCAACTAAGGTTCGCCAAATTATAAAAATAATCAACAAACCATAGTTTATAATTTTTCCCATTAATTCTAAAATTACCATTGAAAATTAATCCAAAAATTAGAATAAATATGTTTCTAATCAATTATTAGGTCCAACTAAAAAGAATAACCTAATACAATTAAGTCCAACTTAGGTAAATGGGCCTTAACAATTCGAGCTTGCATGGAGGAGAGCTAGGTTCAGTATGTCGGACCCACTACTAAGGCTCCTTAACTTCCACACAAAGCCCAAAAAGACATGAATTTGAACCTTTGTTTTATTAATTGTTATTCAATTGATTAAGGTCAATCTAGTAATGCAAAGCAAATGGGCATTCACAAGTGGAACCACCCACAAGAGAGGAATTTAAACTTTACATGTTCAATTAGGCCGAAATAAAACCTAACATTTTATGAAAGTTTTATTTGAGTTTTCCCACATTTTTTAAACGCAAAAATTGGGTCATCATTATACTTATATTTAAAGTCCAAATGCAAAAAATAACTTAATAATGATGCTTGATATGTTAATAATTGGATGGGTCTAACATGTTACTCTATAAGCATGTATTATTAAATTATGCAAATATACCACAACAATATAACAATATACTATTTTGCTAAATACCATAATTTATTAACATAGAATTCAAAATTCAGTATAATTAATTAAACAAGTTACAAAATATTAAATTAATTAAAATAGAATTTATCAAACAAAATTCAATTTCAAATAATTAATTTAACCAAGGTTGTTAACTTGTTAGGAATAACAATATATTTTATTTTTAAATATTTTAACAAATTTTAAAATATCAAAATATCTTTTAATCAAATTTAAAATATCTAGTATTATCTGATAACTAATTATAAATATTTTAAACAATAAAAATATCTTGAATAATCAGATAACTAATTTTAATATTTTATTTATAACAAAATAAAAAAATATCTTAAAATGTCCTGAATATCAGATAACAAATTCAAAATATTTTAAAAAAGAAAAAATACCTATAAAATTATCAGATAATCAATTTTAAATATTTTAAACTTAACTGCACAAAATATCTAATTTAAAAAAAAAATTGCGAAAAAGATGTCGCGTGCGAGTTCCAGCACCGACATCGTACGGACGTCCGTACGACGTCCTTACGACGGGTCCCGGTGGCAGCTCCACGCGTGCCCAGCACACACACTGCAAAGAAAAAAGTCCAAAAAAAATTTTAAAAAAAAAAAGTGTGTAGTTTTTAAATCCAAAACAAGCCAAAAACAACCAAATTATTGCTAGATTTACATAAGAAAACATAACACATGCACCAATAACATGTACCATCCAATTAACACCTAACATATCAATCAATTTCATACATGTTCATTCATGAAAATAAACTAGCAATCTATGTCTCTGAGGCCAATTGTTGGAAAAACTCATTGCAGGATCTTTATTTATTTTCATGCAATTTACATATTATCAAACAAACATGCAAATTCCTAGAACATGCTCCTATGAAATTGATACAAATACAAAGTAAAGTAAAAACTTACATTACGCAGCGGAACTGGAACAACTCCATCCTTCAATCTCCCTAACCCTTGATTCCTTTCTGTAGCAGAGTATTATCAAGAGATTGAACAAGATCAGCAACACAGTCTTCCTCACCAAGCCTTTGATCAACCTAGAACTAGTGTGGGCTGGTTCTCAACACATGAGATAGAGATCTTGAAGAGAGAGTGGCCAAGAAAGGTTAGACTGTCTAGGTTTTCACTTACCAATCAACTGAAACTTATTTCATCTGAAAACCCTAGATATCATATTCCTTATACAGACAACTTAATGGGATTTATTTAAATTTAAATTAATTAAAAATAATAAACAAAAATAAAAGCCTTGGGCTGCCATAAATAGACTTGGGCCCAATCTCTTCGTTTTGAATTTAAATCCCAACTGGGCCTAAATTCAAAACCTTTTATTTATTTATTTTTAATTAATTAATTAAATCCTTATTCAAATTAACTAATTATAATTTGAAACTTGATTTAATATTATTTATTTATATTGATACCAATTTATCAATATTAATAAATTTACCCAAAGATTCTCTTTTATTCTCTAAATCTCATATCTCTATAAATTTTACAAAATTGACCTAGTCAACTTTAAAAATCCTAATTGATAATTAAATCAATTAATTGAGACATTCTAGATGATTCACTCAAAGATGATGCGGGGACCATGGATCCATGAAATCAAGCTCCAATAAGTTACCATGAATTTATTTACGAATAATTTCACTACCTTATTAATTCCTCGTGACTCCACTATAGACTTGGAATTGAACTCTTGAATTCATAGAACGTATTTTCCAAACCATAAATATGTTATCCATTGTAATAACCATTACAGTTAGTCAATCCTTTATCGATGACATACTAACAAGCTGGGTGCAAATTACCGTTTTACCCCTCATCAGTATTTTATCCTTAACTCCCACTAAGTTCCTTATAAATGATATTTCCGTGAACTTGATCACAGAAATGAGATCTCAATCATTTAACCTTTTGAACAAAGCAATTAAGGAAACCATCTTTTCACTTCTCATACAGAAGGTATAGATTTCGTATCTATGAATAATACTCCCACTCAATTACACTAATAAATCTCCAAGATGTAAGTATGGGCTAAACCGTAGGGTAAGCTGGTAGCGAACAAGTCAAAAGATTTAAATAATATAATTAGCAGAATATTATCACTCAGAATTAAGATCGACTTAATATATGGTCAACGTTGTGACATTTATTAGATTTGATAACAACGATACTTATTTATCAATCAATAATCAATATCGGTTCTAGTCCGATGTAACTAAATACATCTGATCTTATCTACTTGGTCGATACCTTCGACAAGACATCACACCCTGAATGTGTAAGTAGATCATATCGTAGATTGCCTAATCAGTGAAAATCCAACGCACTGATCTAATCTTAGGACTCGTTCTTTTGAACATATAATTACAACAATAATCCACTATGACCTAGTCACTATAATTGTAACTATCCATATGTTCGGGATTTTATAAATGTTTGTATTATTTCAATAATCATGTAATAAAACAAGCAAGCAACTCGGTTGTCAAACTAAATGATTTCGACTATTTTTATTGATAATATGAAATCGTGCTACATGTCCGACATGGTTTTATAAGGGCATAAAACCCAACAAACTTTTACTGAAGATGACGTATCCTATGTGCAGTTCCCTCATAATGACATGTTGGTTATAACCCTTCAGCTCACGAACAAGAGGGTACACCGAGTCCTGATTGATAACGGGAGCTCAATAAATATCCTCTACAAGGCCACCTTAGAAAAGATGGAACTCGCGCTTTGCGACCTAAAGGCATGTGCAACGTCGTTATATGGCTTTTCAGGAGAAGGGATTACCTGTATGGGATCCATCGAACTCCCCGTAACCTTGGGAGACTTCCCAGTCTCGACAGCCAAGATGATGGAATTCGTAGTGGTGGATCTTCCATCGGCCTACAACGTACTTCTCGGAAGATCCTCCCTGGTAGGGCTGGGGGCAGTTTCGTCCGTTAGGCACCTGGCCATCAAGTTCCTGACCTCTAGTGGCATCGGGACGTTGAAAGGGGACCAGCTCGCGGGAAGGGAATGCTACAGCATTTCCGTGAGGGGAAAGAAGCAGACAAGTGCACAAACACTTATAGTAATTCAAAGTAAGGATGGGACAGTCTTCGAGATAGACGAAGAGATCGATCCAAGAATAGAAGAAAGGGCTAACCTCGAGCCTCTATAAGAGCTCAAAGAGGTTGATCCCCCAAAAATTGTGAAGGTAGGGAAAAACCTTCTGGAAGAAACAAAGTAGCAATTAATTTGCTTCCTGAGGAAGAACCAGGATGTTTTCGCATGGTCACATTCAAACATGGTAGGGATAAGTCCGAATGTGATAAGTCATGTCCTTAACATTGATAAGAGCTTCCCCCCAAAGCAACAAAAATGAAGACTCCTGGACGATGACAAGAAGAAAGCCCTGAAGGAAGAGGTCAACAGATTAAAGGCAAATCAATTTATACAAGACGCCTTCTACCCTAATTGGGTCGCCAACCCGGTTTCAGTTCCAAAACCTAACGGAACGTGGCGGACTTGTATTGATTACTCTGACCTCAATAAGGCAAGTCCTAAGGACTGTTTCCTTTACCTCGGATCAATCAGCTTGTACATGCCACAGTGGGGCACGAACTTATGTCATTCATGGACGCTTATTCTGGATATAACCAGATTTCCATGCATGCCCCAGACCAAGAGCATACGAGTTTTGTGACAGATAAAGGGATGTACTATTACAATGTCATGCCTTTCGGGCTCAAGAATACTAGAGCCACCTACCAAAGGCTCGTAAATATGATGTTCTCCGAGCAGATAGGTAATAATATGGAAGTGTATGTTGATGATATGTTGGTCAAATCTAAACATAACAACAACCATGTGGACGACCTCGAAGAATGCTTCGTCGTGCTACGAATGTACAACATGAAGCTCAACCCCCAGAAATGCTCATTTGGAGTATCGTCAGGGATGTTCCTGGACTTCATTGTGAACACGCAGGGAATAGAGGTTAATCCTGACAAGATCCAGGCGTTAATTGACATACCCTCACCTTGAAAACATAAATATGTTCAGAGTTTGACTGGACGGATGGCGAGTGGGTCTATCTCGAAATCTTGTCGAAGCCTATCACAGGAGAAATTTTGTACCTATATCTCACTACAACCGAGCACGCCATCAGCATCGTGCTCGTCCGAGAAGACCTGAAGGTACAAAAGCCAATATACTATGTCAGCAAAAGGTTACTTGGGACAGAATCGAGATACCCGTTAATGGAGAAGTTGGCTCTCAGCCTAATCCAATTATCTCAAAAGCTCCAACCTTACTTCCAAGCACACCCCATCCACATGCTGACTAACCAACCACTGCGACAAGTCTTATCGAAGCCAGAAGCCTCGGGCCAATTATTAAAATGGGCTGTTGAGCTCGGACAATTCGAGATCACTTATCATCCAAGAACAACCATAAAAGGGCAGGCTTTAGTAGACTTCATAGTGGAATGTACTGGAATGACTGACGACAAAGTTATAACCCTAGCCCACGAGCTGTGGAAACTTAATGTCGATGGGTTCTCCAACAAGAATGGTTCGGGGGCAGGAATTATATTGATCACTTCAACTGGAAGTCGATTTCACTCCGCCTTAAGGTTTGGCTTCGAAGCATCTAACAACGAGGCTGAATATGAGGCTCTATTGGCCGGACTCCGAATAGCCAAGGAACTCAAAGCTAAGGCGATACATTGCTACAGTGACTCGCAGTTGGTGGTCAACCAAATTTTAGGGGAATACCAGGCTGATGGAATAAATATGGCTGCATATTTAGAAAAAGCAAAAGCAGCACTCGAGCAATTCGAGCTCTATACAATAGAGCAGGTTCCCAGAGAGCAAAATTCAAATGCAGACGCCCTAGCCAGGCTCGCCACATCCACTGAGGTCGATGAGCTGAATGTTGTGCCAATCAAGCATCTGTCGACACCCAGTATAAGCGAGCCTGAACAGGAAGATGTTTGCATGATTAACTCCGAGCCAACTTGGATGACCCCAATAGTTGATTACCTTGAAACCGGCATTCTCCCAGCAAAACAGAACAAGGCTCGAAAACTGATGTATCAGATTCCCAGATACACTATTGTGGAAGGAAGGCTATATTGGCGAGAATACTCTATGCCACTTCTCCAATGTGTGACTCCACCCAAGGCCAAGAGGATTCTAGAAGAGATACATGAAGGATTATGTGGGGACCACACTAGAGGGCATAGCCTATCAAAGAAAATTATATGACAAGGATATTTCTGGCCCACTATCAAAGCAGACTCATTTGATTATGTCAAGAGATGCGATAAGTACCAATAGTTCGCTACAATCCCGCGAGCTCCACCTTCTGAGCTAACTATGATGACCTCCCCATGGCCATATGCGGTCTGGGGAATTGACCTCATAGGTTCATTGCCAACTGGAAAAGGTGGAGTTAAGTACGCAGTAGTCGCGGTAGATTATTGTACAAAGTGGACCGAGGCCGAACCTCTGGCAACGATCACCTCGAAGAAAGTCTTGGACTTTGTGGTGAAAAATATAATCTGCCAATATCGAATGCCAAGGAAGATAGTATTAGATAACGGTACTCAGTTCGACAGTGAACTGTTTACCAATTTTTGTGAGAAAAATGGGATAATAAAGAGCTTCTCCTCTGTGGCCTAGCCCCAAGAGAATGGCCAAGTTGAAGCTGTAAATAAGACTCTAAAAAGTTCTATGAAAAAGAGATTAGAAGAAGCTAAGGGAAAATGGCCCAAGGAGTTGCCCCAAGTCTTGTGGTCCTATCGAACCACAGCTCGCACTTCAACAGGACATACCCCTTTTTCTCTGGCATATGGATGCGAGGCCATGTTACCAATCGAGGTTGAAACACCCATTATTCGTAGCCATGCTTATGACCAAGCCTCGAACCAATCACAGCTCGAAGTAAGTCTAGACCTGATCGAAGAAAGATGGGACGAAGCTCAACTAAAAAATGCAGCATATTAGCAGCGAGCTACCCAATATTTCAATAAAAAGGTTCGGGACAGGAAATTCGGATTGGGAGACTTGGTGTTAAGGCGTGTGTTCCTAGCTATGCAGGACCCAGCCGCTGGTGTGCTCTAGCCTAATTGGGAAGGGCCTTATCAAATCGAGTCAATTATTCGACCTGTCGTCTACTAATTGGCAAGATTACACAAAGAATTGGTACCACGAGCATGGAATTTCGAACATCTGCGACCTTACTATCAATAGTGTAGGAATGATGTTTCCTGTAACCATGCTTGTTCATCTTTACTAAGCTTCTGTTAATAAATTGTTCAATTCTAAATAAAGTTCATTTTCGTTTCAATATGTTGTATTTTTTGCAAACTCTCTTAATTTAATAACCTATGGTCACTCTCATAGGATATTATGGGCCATCAATGGTATACATACCATAAGTTTGAAAAAATTACACAAAAACAAGCAAATGTCTGGACCGTTAACCAGATTATTAAAAGTAAAGTGTTTGGATATAACTAAATCCGCGAGCTGAGATAATTTGGACATAACCAGATTATTAAAAGTAAAGTGTTTGGATAAAACCAAATTCGCGAATCAAGATAATTTGGATATAACCACAATATTAAAAAGTGTCTGGATACGACTAGATACGCGAACCAGTGTGATCTAGATATAACTAGATTGAAGATATGTAAGTGTGTGGATTACAAACCAAACACGACCTAAATAAGTTTGGAAAAAACTAGCTAAAACTAATCGACGAAAAAGATAGGATATAAATAAACCCACTTCAATTTAAGTCGAGATCGACGCTGGAATATTTTTCAAAA
This sequence comes from Humulus lupulus, assembly GCF_963169125.1. Taxonomy (NCBI): domain Eukaryota; kingdom Viridiplantae; phylum Streptophyta; class Magnoliopsida; order Rosales; family Cannabaceae; genus Humulus; species Humulus lupulus. The sequence goes on along the minus strand of NC_084795.1, from coordinate 275,262,930 downwards.
AGATAGTTTCAACCTCATAACTTTGGGGAGCTACCCGAAGACGAGGAAAAGTAACTAGAAAAGCAGGATATAACTAAACTACCTACCTTACACACCATATAAGTACTTTCGAGTGCATGGTGAAAGTAAAATCCAGCCTTGACAAATAACGAGACCGGATACGGATATATCGAGCAAACTATGCAAGAATGCATGGAAACTCGAGCTTAAATCCAACATGTGTTTGTATGAATAAGCAAACATAAAGGCAAACTTTTAATATAAATTGCTTGAAATATTTTCGATTCAAGGGATGTAAAGCAAAAATATTAAAGTCAAATATGGTATTATAAATATCATAAATAAATAGCTCTTTTACAAGCTGTAAATCGTTTTTGCCTCAAGGGCATAAAAAGAAAAAGATAAAAACTATTACAAAAGATTCAGAGGGACGCAGCCCAGGATCGAGATTTAGGAGGCAAGAGCACCCTCCTTAGCCTTCTCAGCATTCTCCTTGGCCTTCTCAGCATCATCGAGAGCACTACCCTCACCAGGATGAATAGCATGACTATCCTCCCGAGCAGCTTCCTCCTCATTAAGTCGAGCTTGCCATTTGGCCACAAGCTCTTCCTCAAAAGAGCCCAAGAAGCTCGTATCAAGATCGGCGTTGCTAGCCCAAATCCTGTACATAGCCAAGTCAACTGTCTGATCCTTCCTCTGCTTGAACTCTTCGAGAAGACGAGCTTTTTCATCCTCCATCACCTCGAAGGTGGCCTTTTTCTCCTCCTCAAGCTTGTCATTGATCTTCTCAAGCTCCTCAACCATGGAGCTTTTCTCTTTGAGCTTATTTTTCGCCTCCTCGAGCTCGACATTCAGCTTCTCAAGCTCCTCAACCTTGGAGCTCATCTCTTTGACCTCGACCTTCAGTTTTAACTTCGCGGCTTTGTACTTGCCTGCGAGCTTGAGCTGGAAATCCTTCGCCTCCTGAGCATAGTACATGCTTGCGTGGATCTCATTGTTCAGCTTGTACTTTAGCTGAGCAAACGCGGTAAGAGACTAGCACACAAACGAATCAAGTTAGAACATACCCTAAGAAAAATTCCAACAAATAATCAAGTAAGAGAGGTTACCGCGGATGCGAGCGCGACACTTTTTTCGTAAAGGACGTTGCAGTCCCAAGCATTGACCAAAAACTGCCACTGAGGAGCCTCAAAATTACTGATGCTTTGGCCTACCCGAGATAGGACGTCTGAGATGAGAGTGGCCCCATGAGTCTTGGCAGCGTTGTCGACGACATACTCATCAACATGAGTAGAAATCGACAACAGGCACCTTTTAGAGGTCGCTGGTTTCTTCGGAAGTGGGCCGAGCGTTGGGAGGATCTTGATGGCAGGAGGCAAAGGAGGAACACCTGTTGTCGAAGCGTCGACCTGGGAAATGGGATCCGTAGCCGGGCTCATAACAATGGGAGCTGGGGGAGGAGGAGTCTTCTTGGTCCTCCTAGGGACCTTAGCAGGCCGATCAGACTTTTGCGAGGCTCTTGGGCGCTTACTCTTCTTGGCCCCCTCACCCCTGGTGAGCACGTTCTCGAGATTGAATTCTATAGTACCTGCATAATCAAATCACATTAGAAAAGGATTTCAAGACGCTAAAATTAGCATAATGCAGACAGTTAAAAGAATTAAAGTTAAGTGACGAGGGACCTAACTAGAACTCTCCCCCGAGCTTGTGCTCAACGACCACGTAATTCCCCTATCTTCGGAGGAGGCAGAGGGAGTCCCTTCCCTATATGTGGAAGTTAACCTCAAAAGGTCCCTATAAAATTTTGTCCCATATTGGACGGCTATTCCATCCCAAACCTCATTCAGACTATACATTGTGTCATATTTCCCTAGCCAGCTATCAAACCTACGGAGCCTATCATCTACCCAGGACCATACATAAAAGTTGTCCCTGTCATCTTCGCATAAGATCAGGGTGACAGGTTTGTGTTTAAGTAGAGAAGGAGACCATGGCGGAACTAAGAATGACCTTACCTCTGTCACTCGAGCTCGAAGCCTCGTCATTGGCATCGTTCCCCGAGCATAGACTCTTAGGGCATCGAGCTAGGGATCGTGCCTTAGAACTTCGCCTCAGAGGAAGGTTGCAAGTTGGGAGAGGCACAAACTCCTACTTGGTGTACTTCTTGTAGGCTCTATCATCTATGGATTGATTATTCTCCAGGAGACCACAGGCTCGAAGATTATCTTCATAAAGAAGATAAGATAGAGAGCGCCTACCATAAAGGAGTTGAAGCAAAGTTTCCTTGTGCTCCTTCATCTCGTCCGTGGGAGTAGGGCAATGATAGTTGGCTGAAGAATTGAATATATTATGAGTGGTTCGAGCTTAAACAAAAATCAAGCACGAGAGGAAAAGGATCGTATACTTATGGATTCATTTGAACGAATAATATCTGGAGGGAGCCAGGTCGTCCGTCCAAAAGAACGCCAGTTTGAAGTTGGGAGGATGGTTCGGCAGGTCCTCGAAGATCTTCGTCTCCTTAGGATAGCTTGAGAGGTAGTAGAAGCCATCTCCTACCCGAGCCCGGGAGGGGTTGCTTTTCAAACAAAAGAGATCCAAAATATCTTTTGGTGAAGGTCCTTCTCACTTTAGCTTATGGTAAAGCGACCTCAGGGCTGACAAGACCCTGTATGAGTTGGTCTGGAGTTGGAAGGGCTCGAGCCCAACAAAATCCATAAAGTCCTTAAAAAAGGACTTCAAGGGCAATAAGGACCCTGCCCTCATATGCCCGTGGCTCCAAGCCGCTAGGATTCAACTTATTATCTGGATTGCCATCTCCTAGGGCACGATAGCTACGTTCTTTGGAAATGGGAGTTCAACATCTCAGCGAGCCTGATAATATTGGTTATTTTCCCTAATGAAAAGATCGAGCTCCAATAATGCTCGGCCTCGAAAAATTCTCCCCTTAAGGTGGGGATGGCGGTTGGCTGTGAGGTGGATGGGTGATTTGATGATTCCTCCATCAATGAAAATTTGAGTTCGACCGGTTTGAATGCGACCGTCACTTTGAGAGTAGGGTCGAGAGGAATTGGTCTGGGCTCGGGGTCCGGGTCTGGATAGATTGCGACCCTAAGTTTCTTCCTCTTTCTCTCTTCGACCTCGTCGATTTGGCGCCGAAAGTGAGCTCGAATATCCTCTTGCTCACACTTCAATTCGTGCTCTCGAATTAGCCGCTGGTTCCAAGTAAAAGGTGACTCCAGGCTCGGAGTTGTAGGTGAGTAAGGAATCGCAAGTATTGACCCCCACCGCTTTTCCAAATTCTGTGACATCTAGCAAGAAAGGAAAAGGGTGAGGGCCAGACGAACAAGAGATTAAGGATAAAAATCAAGACGGTATGAGCTCGAATGCTCGAGACCATCGAATAAGCTCGATCAAAAGAACGAGATCAAGTTCGGAAGAAACCTGAGCTATCAAAAGAATCGAGCCCCGAGCGTGTATTTGATGCGGAGGGGGGGGAAATGGATTTATTTTTTAAAGATCCCGGATTTTCAGGGAAAAAGTTGGCAGTTACTCAAAAAGTGATATTTTTGGGAAACGTGCAATTTGAAAACCCTAATCTTATACCCCGTTTTTTGGTCTACACGATATGATATTCGAAATCAAGATAACCCAGTAAAAGAGCCATATTTGCATCATTTATGAAAAATTTGGGTTTGGAAATCCATAACATCAGATGAGCCTAAAAACTACACGATATTGACTAAAGCATTCTAGCGCTAAGCTAGTACCCAAAGTGCTACTACAAGATAAACATGCATGGAAAAATAGAATGTACATGAACATATGAGATCTGTAACGCCCTACTACCTTAGAGCCGTTACTAAGTGAGTTTTTAAGGAAAAACAGTGTGCAATGAACTCGCTAACCGAGGTTTTGAGACAAAAGTGTGACTAATTAAAATTTAAGGCTGTAATCTTAGAAAATGCGTCGTTTCATTTAAAACTGCTAGTATTAAACATTTGGGATCCCAAAATAAGGTTTGAAAACTATTTATATCTTGAAATGAGTTTACAGTTGATAAATCATAAAATCATAGATTATTACAGCCATTTTCAAATAAACCCCCAACCAAAGCAGTCGGGCAGGCCAAACATGTACGCGTCGCTTCACGCTCTCCGTACTCATGGTTGGTTGACTCAGTCATTGCCCTTACCTGCAACACAGAGCACCCGTGAGCCGAAGCCCAGCAAGAAAACTCATGCAAAACATAACATATGCAATTTATACAATTTATCATAACAGATAATCCACACATAAACAAGTCAACCATTAGACTAAGCAAACACGGCCATGCCGTCCCCGAAGCCTTACCGAAGCCTGGGGTCTCGGTCTTCACCGCAGGATCTTACACATATCCTGTGGGTCCCGGGCCCTGCCCTGACCATAGCATCCCATGTGCTAGATGTTACTTCCGGCTCCGCTGCCGTACCCGGCCTACGCCGCACTCGGCCCTTGCCGTTCATTTCATTATAATCATACAAAGCATAAATCAAACAACAATCATACAATTATCAATACATGTAAGTCTACACCCTAACATGTAATGCAATATAGGGCCATGCCCGGCAATCATCTCATCATGCAATATAGGGCCGTGCCCTGCAATCACACTATGGGCCCATGCCCTATCCTACGGGTGTTATAGTTTTCTTACCTTTCCCTTCAATAGCTTAGATCACCTGACTCCTTGAGCACGATCCCACTCGAGCCTTAGCGCACACCTAGGCATAAACATAGGTCAAAGTCAACACCGAACCCCAAGTCCGAATACCTAGCCTCGGGACCAATCCCGAGCCCCCGGGAAGTCCTAAATCCCCAAAACAAAGTGGCGGAACCGAGCCCCGAACCCTAGGTCAAAATTCCTCATCAAAACCCAAAAATTCCCTTCTGTGAACAGTGCAGCGCTACAGCGCTCTAAAGAGGGCGCTGTAGCGCTACAAGCAGAACACCCCTCCAGAAACAGGGACTAGCGCTACAGTGCCCACTGACTAGCGCTGTAGCGCTAGTTGCAGCCCAGAAATCCCAATATCGCATTTCTGCGATTTCTTTCACCCAATCTCAAACCAAACTTCCCCAAATATTTACCAAACTCAAAATCAAGCTTATGAACACTCTCCATTCATCCCAAGCATCCCAAATCCTCAAATCCCAAGATCATTTATCCCAAATCTCAAAATCTACCATGAACAACCCTAAACCAGAAATTCAAGCAAACCACAAAGTTAAAGTCTTAGAAATCATACCATTGCTGCAAATTTCGACCTTGATTCAACCCTAGGCCTCCTTAGCTTGCTCTCCCTCAAAGCTTTCCCAGAAATCCCCTGAGATTCCCATCAATCCAGCTCAAAACACAACTCAAACCATCAAAACCCTTAAAACTGAAATCTCTTAAAACATACCTCAAAAGTTGATGTGTTCTTGCCAAATCTTCAAGTCTAACCCAAGATCCTTCATGCTCAGCCTATCCTTGCTCTCCATTAAGCTTTGCTCCAAGAAAAATGGAGCGGAATGGTGCAAGAATGCACAAACCGACCCTTGCAAAACCCATCAGTTTTTCTCTCTTTTCTTTCTTTCCTTATTCTTTCTTTTCTTTTCTTTCAGCATTCCCACTCTCTATAAAGCCTTATAAAAACCTATCTCCAAAAGCCAAATGACCAAAACGCCCTCCCTATAAATTCTAAATCCTTTTGTTCAAGTAGGGCCATTTTAGTCATTCTCCCAATTCCCGCTAATCCTCAAGTGTCTCTAGTATTTTCCCGTTGCTCTCCAACACCCGATAAACCACCAAATAAATATCCCCCATCATCAAAATAAATCTCAATCTAATCTCTGAATTCCTGTTCATACCCCCAGGCTCGCCCCGAGCCGGGTATAAATTCCCGTCATCACTTTCCGCTAGCCTGCTCACTGGGATCGCCTCGAGTCACAAAGCACAGATACACCCACATACCACTGGGGTCTCAACAATCAACACATATCAATACAGTTATGCCCAACATGGCCAAAATTACAATTATGCCCTTCTAACACGATCCGGGCCTACATGCATACTAATATACATAGTCATGTATCTCAGATAACAAATAGTCATATAACATGCTTTAACTCATAACCATGCAATTTAATTCATAAAATAATCACACATAAATTCCATCATGCCCTCCTGGCACGCTAATCAAGGCCCTTAAGCCTTATTAGCTATTTTGGGTCGTTACAAGATCAAGAACAGATACTTACATAGTGTAGCTGGTGGGTACAGTGAGATCGATGACCGAAGGATTGGTTGCAAGAATGATTTCATAGAGTCGAACAAGCCATTAATGTTTTGCTTCCTCAGTTTGGAGAACATGCAAGAGCTAGGCCAATGGGTTTCTGGTTTTCCTTCTCTCTTTTCTTAAAACACGAAGACGTAAAAATGAAAGGAGGAAGACGACGAGCTTATTTATAGGCCGCAAAAGAATGTTGAACGACGAATCAATCTGGAGCTTTGGATGAGTTTGGTATCTGATCAAATGAACGGGTACTAGCGTGGCAATGGTGGCAAAAAGGTGGTAGATGAGAAGACGTGGGCATGGTGCAAACATACTCAAGTACTCTGATCCTCCAATACCTGCCTGACGCGTGTCCACACTCGAGTGCAATTGATGGTACAGTCTCTAAGAAAGGTAGTTCAAAAGTTTCCTTCTCATGGGATTCGAACTGATACTTTTGAGGAGGCAAAATGTTACACCCAGATTTCGAGGTGGGAAGTTATGACCCTGAAAACTTGGTTCGTCAGGTGTGAGCTCGAAACATATGCGATCACTAACAACGACCTCGAGGATGTGTATCCTCAAATATTCTCTGAGCTCACAATGGTCATGGTATGACACATGAATATATTTTTCCCTGATTGCCTTCAGGCGAGATGGCTCAAGCTCAGGAAGTGCAAGCTCGGATATGACAGCATTATCAGCATCTACTTGTTCCGAGCATAAGCGAAGCTGGGCGGCAAGCTCGTGATTGATTGATAGTCTCGGCTAGGGCTAAGCATATAATATGAAAAACTGAAAAAACCATGTACACCGACCTTTCGAACACCGAAAAAACCGAAACCAATTAAAAACCGAACACTGAAAAAACCGCCAACAGCGCAAACCGCCACTATTCGATCGGTTTGAAAATTTTGTGTGGACCGACTGGCGGAACCGAAACCAATCGAACAGTGTAATATATAATAATATAATATTATATAATTATTAAAATTATTAAATAAAAATAAAAATATATGAAATTTTTTTAGGGCACCAAATCTCTCTCTCTCTCTCTCTCTCTCTCTTTCTCTCTCTCTCTCTCTCTCTCTCTATCATATACTCAGTGTGTTAGTCGCCTCTCTCATCATCTCGTCTCCTCCTTCCTCTCTGTTTCACTCTCCTCCCTCCCAGCCCAAACGAACGGAACAGACCAACCAGACCAGACTCGGTGACTCGACGGTAGCACGGCCCAGCCCACTCTAGCGACTGCTTCACGGACACAGAGCTGACCCTTCCCACTCCGGCGACTGCTTCACGGACACGGAGCTCCGCCAGTTTCCAAGCTCATAGTCGAGGTACGCCATTGTTGAATGAACAACTTGATCTGATCTGATTTGGTCAATATGTAACTATTCTAATAGAATATATCCTATTCTATGCTTTTTCCCAATCTTCAAATGTTTACCTCTGTTGATCTGAAACTGATTTTTTGTAGAGTCCCAGAATTTACTTAGCTAGTTAGATAGTAGTAGTAGTAGTAGTAGTAGTAGTAGTAGTAGTAGTAGTAGTAGTAGTAGTAGTAGTAGTAGTAGTAGTAGTAGTAGTAGTAGTAGTAGTAGTAGTAGTAGTAGTAGTAGTAGTAGTAGTAGTAGTAGTAGTAGTAGTAGTAGTAGTAGTAGTAGTAGTAGTAGTAGTAGTAGTAGTAGTAGTAGTAGTAGTATTATCTTTATAACTGTGGATTTTTGGTTCAGACCGGGATTTATTTGGACACTCATAGTAACACTTGTAGATTTTCTAAGTTTAACCTATAGTTTAAGAATATTAATTTTAACCTAAGGTTTGATTAATATGACTGATATTGATGGTGATATTTATTATATTATAAGGTTTAGATAGATCCAATAAGATAGTAACACTTATCATATGTATGATTATTAAGAAATTATTATTTTAATGATAAAATAAGAGAATTATAAGACTTAGTCTTCACCAAAATCTGATAGGAGCATGACATTTATCACAATTTTATTTATTTGTGGATTAGGTTGATAATTAGATAATTAAATAGATTTTTCGTAACTTTAGGATACTGTAACTTCCGACCTGTTTTGGATCCAGTTATATTAGGAATTTCGAAAAATATTATTTCTTAAAAGTTGTAGATAATTTAATGAGCTTTCTAACGGTATAAAGAGAGTCCAAATCAAAGTTATAAAACTCCAGATATGTTGATTTTACTGAAGGGGAGTTTAGAGTTACGAGATTTAGGGAGTTAGAAGTTAGGATTCTATTTGTTTTTATTATTTTAAAAATCAAGCTTTGAATCCTTAAATCTCTCTGAAAAATTTGAACAATTCCTAAGCCTTTAGCTGAAGGATATTCAAATATTTTCAATTAAATTTATTATTTTTATTCAAAGCCAAAAAGAAGATTTTTATTCCTAGAACTCTATAAATAGGACCTAGCACCAAGCATTTTTCATTCATTCATCAAGCTAAGTTCAGAGGCTGCAAGTTGCTAGGTTATTGTGAGAGTGTAAACACTTGGGTTGGGGATTATAAGCTTGATCACTATAAGCTTACCAAACACTTGGGAAGTAAGGTCTTATAGCATTTCGGTTCAAGGTTTAGATTGGTCTTACAAGTGTTCAAGGTATTTCCACACTCTAGTTCATTGGTATTATTTTATTTTTTTAAAGTTCTCATAGTCTTCTACTCAGCCTTCTAACCTTATTCCTATTCTTGGTTAGGAAATCCAAGTTCTTAAGCACAAGGTTTTTGGTAAGTATGTTTTAATATGTATAGTTCCTTCATCCCTTTTTCTTCAATATCAATAGACTCACCCTTTCACAAATGGTTTTTAGGAGTGTTCCAAAGTCCCTACTCTGTCCTCATATCCCGGTAATTTTGGTAAGGAAAATAGGATAGAATCTATATGTTTATTGCTTATGTTATCTTATGTGTTATGTTATGAAATATGATACATTATGAATATGTTATGAATGTGTATGTTTGTAGGCTTGGACTTATGCCCTATTTGACTAACAAGACCCCAAAAAGATTATGGGCATATGCCTACTTAGCTAGTAGGACCACACTAATCTCATGGGCATAAGCTTGTTTAGTCTATGGGACCCCAAGTAATAATGGCCATTATAATAAGTGTATGTATTAAGTGTTATGATATGTCTTTACGTTTATTATGAAATTTATGTGTATGACTATGTGTTAGATTTTCCTTGCTGGGCATTAGGCTCATTCCTTTTTGTTTTATGTGCAGGAAAATAGCTTTAGAGGCGGTAAGATTCGTGACGCTTAGAGGATGTGTATCGATGGTGAATGGAGTCAAGGGGCCGAGTGTTATTCGATTCGAGGATGTAGTCTCATTTTATCTTTTATGGTTTTATATGTATTTTTCGCATTTTGTTATTTAATTCTTTTTAATTATGTCATGTTTTTGTTTTTAAAGACAATGGGATCCCATATCCTTCTTAGTATTCTATTTTGTAAGAAACTCTTATTTTTAACAAGTTACTCAGTAAAATTATGGTATTTCCGCAAAAATGTAAGTTTTATGTATAGTTTCGTTAATGATCCAAATAGTCTAGATTAGTGGGTCATTACATTTTTTCATTTAAATGTATCTATATTTGAGAATGTTGTGCCTTGGTCATTGTATTTCGATTAACACTTTCTGTTTTCTCTGACATTGATTTTCGGTGAACACATGAAATAATTCTAATAGTTATGATGATGATGACGAAAATGATGTATTATATATATAATAGGTATGTTAACATGCACATTAAAACAGAACAGAAGAAATGCTATAGCACATAAAATAATATAATAGGTAATGTGGAATGTTATAGCACATAAAACAGAATAGAAGAAATGCAATAATAATAAATTCAGTTTGGTCAGTTTAACCGACTAAACCGCGGTCCAAAATTGTTGGTTTTTTCTTTTAACTGGTTTGGTCGGTCGGTTTTTGGATTGCACCAATCCGGACCGAAAACTGAATTCTGGATTTTATGATATGAAAAAACCGCCCAAACTGACCGATGCTCACCCTTAGTCTCGGAAAGTTCAATGACAATTGTTGATCTCGAAGATTTGATGAATCGTCTGGGTTAATCAGTTACGTGTGAAAGTGTTTATGGTTGTACAATCCCAATATTTAAGGGATATCATTTAATTTATTATCTGTTCCCGATCTTCATGGAACGTTTTCGTGTATAAAGGAAATAATGCATTAAATATCATTATATTAATTAATTTACAATATATCTTCCCAAGATATGTGGGAATGAATTCTGCAAACTTCTTTATAAATAGAGAAGGAAACACCATTTGTAGGGGACCGATTTCTGATTTCTTGAGAGAAAACTCTAGGCAATTCTTCTCTGAAAATTTTCTAGAAAACTCCCAAGTCTTAATAACACAGACTCGTGGACTAGGCAGAGTTAACTGCTGAACCACGTAAAAATCCTCTGGTTTTCCTCTTTATTCATTTGCACCAATATTTCATTATTTAATTGCTCTACTATTTAAGTTGACGAAAAACGGCGTCAACAATGGTCAAACAAGGGATTATACTTTTTTGAACCCTGTATTTTGTCTCATTTCCAGTTTGGACATTGTGTTTTGACAAATTTCTTTTTGAGCCATGTATTTTGGAAAATAGTTCAAATAAACTCATAAACTCAATTCTGATGAAGAAAAAATTAAATATAACAACATAGTTGTTAGGCAGAATGATTTTGTTTTTGTTCTGAATTGTTACTTTTGTGAATTATTTGTGATTTTAGTTCAGAAAACTCTAACCAAAATCAGGTTTAGGGTTCTATTTGAACTATGTTGACTGGTTTTTTAGCCAACTGACACAGAGTCAAATAATTAATTATAGAACTTTCAATTAGACAATCAATGAATAATAAATTAGCCAAGAACCTAGTTATAATGAGCAATAAATAATAGAGAACGCTAAGATCTATAGAGGTTCAGCCCCAAAGATTGGTAATGACCTACATCTCTTAGATTTGTATTAATCTTGAAGGTTTACACAAGATCACAAGGGATTACAAGTGGATTTCTATGTGTAAAAAACAATAAAGTATGACAGAATCACTGCTAAGTACCAAGCCAGGTTGCTCGATATATTTCTGGTGATGGTCGGTAGGCTATTTTTCTGAACCCCCTCCACTGTGGTGGAGAATTTGTATTTATGTTGTCCCTCTCACCCAAGGGTTGCGTCTAAGCATAACTGATGGGGAAATATCCCTAAATTCTTGCAAGTGGTTGCTATCCTATTCTTCAGAAGCTTTGACCGAGTTTTTAGGGCTGTTAGGCGCTCTTTGCGAATGGTTGGGCAATTCTTGCGGACTATTGATGGTGAGTGTAACTGCTTTCAGCCGACCAGGTATGTCTATTTGTAACGACCCAAATTCGCTAATAAGGCTTAAGGGCCTTGATTAGCGTGCCAGGAGGGCACGATGGGATTTATGTGTGATTTTATGAGTTAAATGCATGGTTATGATTTAAAGCATGTTATATGACTAATTGAACATTGAGATGCATGACTACGTGGTTAGTATGCATGTTAGGTGAAATAATTACGCATGTGGACCCCGTTTGCATGATAGGGGTAAATTTGTAATTTTAGCCCGCTGAGGGCATATATGTGATAATTGTGTTCTGTGAATTGTACCACGTGAGTGTGGTGTTATTATTGTGATGCACGTGCCGAGACGGTCCTAGAGAGCTAGTTAACTTAAGAGTCACAGCGGGATTTCTATACCCGGCTTGGGAGGAGCCTAGGGGTACTTTGGGAATTTTATGGTTAAGTTGAGATTTAGCGGGTAATGGTTATTGGAGATTTAGTAACCTGGGTAACCATTAGTTACTGCTGTGGGTAACAAGTTTTAAGGTAAAAAGTGATAGAATTGGAATGAAGTGTAATGACTTAAGTGCCCTTTGAGGTTTAGCCAAGGAGGATTGGTAGGAAAGGGTAAAATGGTCTTTTGGCAAGGGTTATAGACAAAATTCAGCTGGGATTTAGGGGGGTTCGGTTTGGGCATTTATGTCACTTGAGGCTTGATAGAAATTGAAGAGAAGAAAGAGAAGGAGAGAAGAAAGCTAGGGCAAGTGAAAGAGAAGAAGAGGAAGGGAAGAAGGGCTGAAGTGAGGAGGCTTTTGGGTGAATTCTCTACTTAAGGTAAGGAACTTATGCATATTTAAGTTTGATTTATGTTTTGATTTGAGAAGTTTGAAGCTTGAGTTAGTGTGTTTGAGTTTTTGGTTTGAGTTGCTGAAAATAGGAATCAAGGGGTGGATTCTTGAGTGTGTTGATGTTTTGGTCTTGTATCTAGTGCCTATAGGTTGTTAAGTTGTTCATATGAAGCTTGGAATTGAGTTTTGGGGTTTGGGTATTGGTTTGGTATGATTTGGGAAGGTTTTAGCTCGGAGAAAACGCAAGAGAAAACCCAGATTTTCTGGGTTCGCGTATGAGCGCCGCGGCCCTGTTCTTGGGCGCCGCGGCGCGAGGTTGCATCAGGAGGAGGCCAAGTCACTGGGTGCCGCGGCCCTAGGCCAATTTTGACACCCAAAATTCTGGTTTTTAGGGCTTTTGCCCAGGGACTCGGGGGATGGTTCCGGTGTATTGTTTTAGGGAATTAGAGGTGCCGAGAGTGCGGGATTGGTCCCGGGAAATGGTTTTGGGTTGGTTAGTATTAAAAAGTGTTTTATGTGTGTTGTGACTAGGCTATTGGAGAGGCTCGTGCTTGAGGACCGTGCTCGCGGCTTTAGTGCATCAGGAGGCTCAGAGTACAGGTAAGAAAACTATAACACCCGTAGGATAGGGCGTAGGCCCATAGTGTGATTGCCGGGCATGGCCCTATATTGCATGTTGCATGATGAGATGATTGTCGGGCATGGCCCTATATTGCATTACATGTTAGGGTGTAGACTTAAATGAATTAATATTTATTGGAATGTTGTTGTGTTATGCTATATGTGTGATTATAGTAAATTGAATGGCAAGGGCCGAGAACGGCGTAGGCTGGGTACAGCAGCGGGGCCAAAAGTAACACCTAGCACATGGGATGCTATAGTCAAGGTTGGACCCAAGGGATACATGAGTTATCCTCGCGGTGAGAACCGATACCCCAGGGCTTTGGTAAGGTTTCTGGGGCGGCATGGCCGTGTTTGCTTAGTCTAATGATTGACTTGTTTATTTGTGGATTATCTGTTATGATAAACTGTATACATTGCATATGTTATGTTCTGCATGAGTTTTCTTGCTGGGCTTCGGCTCACGGGTGCTCTGTGTTGCAGGTAAGGGCAATGACTGAGTCAACCAACCATGAGTACGGAGAGCGTGAAGCGACGTGTACATGTTTGGCCTGCCCGACTGCTTTGGTTGGGGGTTTATTTGAAAATGGCTATAATAATCTATGATTTTGTAACTGATCAACTGTAAACTTATTTCAAGATGTAAATAGTTTTCAAACCTTATTTTGGGATCCCAATTGTCTAATACTAGAAGTTTTTATTGAGTCAACGCATTTTCAAAGATTACAGCCTTAACTTTTATTAGTCACACTTTTGCTTCAAAACCTCGATTAGCGAGTTCATTGCACTGTTTTGTCTTAAAACTCACTTAGTAACGGCTCTAAGGAAGTAGGGCGTTACACTGTGCGTCATACCGACCAGCCACTCTCCTAGCAAGCATACCGAGCAGTGACTGTTATTCTTTTATCAAGTGTACTCCGACCAGCTAGGTCTCTGTGATATTATGTCGAGTAGTAACTTGTCGTATACCCTGCAGGTATACATTGATCAGCCTGTTGGGGGTTCTACCCAGTCTATTCCATGTGTACAAGCTTAATGCCACGTCAGATATGTCAAATTTTGGGATAACATTTGCCCCCCAAGTTTGTAATGGTGTTAAGCAGCATGGAAACTTTCTTTCAAGGGACCATACCGTCCAGCCTAGTCAGGGGTACATGCCCCTTGCTACATGGCATAACACCTGGTGTAGTTAATAGTCTTAGTATTTCCAAGAAATGACCTTTCAGTTTTTCCCCCCTATTTTTGGAACCATAAAGCACCATGATAGTCCATTACTTATTGTACCGTATAGTGGTGGCTGACGTACTTGGCGGCTGACGCAGAGTGATTGGAAGGATGTGCTGACGTGTCTGGGGAGGCGTGCCTACAATAGTTAAAGGGACGACTCATCAATGCTGTGAGAGGAGAAAAGGTGTTGCACCTGGCTCATGAATAGTCTCCCTCTTCCCTGGTATCACTTTACACTCTCCTTATTCCAGACATTACCCATACTCAGAGCTTTTCGAATCTTCAAACTCCCACACCGACCATTTCTCAGTCATGCTTTACCGAGACTCTTCGTACCACGCTTGTTCCAGCCGCTTTCTACTAGTAAGTCTTCCATTTTCCTTTTTGTTATTCTTGTAACTCATGCAAAATGCTTTCTTTTTTCTTCGCGTTTTTTCATTGTGATTGTGAGTAATTTTCTTGATGAATCCCTAGATTTCTTGAATGCATGTTGCTTGAATCTGTAAATAGATGAATATTTTAAGTGGCCCTCAGCCTAGGTAACCTTTTTGAACCTTTGATTTTGTAAAAACAGGGTTTTAAGGTTCCCTTTTTGTTGATTTACGTTCAGTGTTCTTAAAGAACATGAAGAACACCACTCAAAAAATGTTTTGGGGAAAACCCTCCACTTTCTTGGGTTCATTTGTGTAGAGTCCAAGAACTTTACTTAGCTAGTTAGATAGTAGTAGCAATAGTAACAGTTATAGTATTTTTATGACTGTGGATTTTGGTTCAGACCAGGATTTAGTTGGACACTCGTAGTAACAATTGTAGATTTTATAAGTTTAACCTATAGTTTAAGAATATTAATTATAACCTAAGGTTTAATTAATATGACTGATTATGAAGGTGATAATTATTATACTATAAGGTTTAGATTGACCCAATAAGATGGTAACACTTGTCATATGTGTGTTTAGTGAGAATTAAGTATTTTTGAGGAATAAGTTTATTAAGAGTAATATTTGAATAATCTAGGGTCTGCCAGCAGCTTTGAAATCGTTAGAGGACTTAGTCAAGGTTGTTTACTCAATTCAAATTAGGCTGAAAATGTGCAATTACGTGTATAATATTTCAGCGTATGCCGATATATCGCAGCACTAGGGGGCGATATATCGCCATACGGGGATATGAAAAACACGTAACTTCACACGGCCACCTCGACGAGCCTCGGGCATATTAGCCCAGGCGATATATCGCCTACTAGGGGCGATATATCGGCTGTAGTGCCAGAGTTTTGAACTATTTTGAAACCGAGCTCATTTTAATCCTTAACCTCTTGATAAGTCCAGCATCTTTCTGACTGAGTCTTCAACCTCTGCTGAACGATTATTCAAATATTTTTCAATTAAAAAGTCATTATTTTATTCAAGCTAAATAAAGATCTTTTCATTCTTGAACTCTATAAATAGGACCTAGTGCCCAGCCATTTATTCATTCATCAAGCTAAGTTCAGAGTCTGCAAGCTGCTATGTTATTTTAGAGTGATAAACACTTGGGTTGGGGTTATAAGTTTTATCCTTATAAGCTTAATAAACACTCGGGAAGTAAGATTCATAGTATATTTCGGTTCTAGGTATAGTTCGGTCATAGAAGCATTCAAGGTATTCCAAATTCTAGATCATTTCTGTATTGTTTCTTTAAGTTCTTATAGTTTTTCTACTCCAAATCCTAACTCGTATTCTCTATTCTTGGTTAGGAATCTAAGATCTTGAACATAAGATTGTTGTTGGTAAGTATCCTTTCGATGGTGTAGTTCATTCTTTTCATCCTTTTTCTTTAGTATACTCACCTTTCTATTATGGTTTTTAGGAGTGTTCCAAAGTCCTGATCCTATTCTCATATCCCGGTATATTGGTAAGGAAAATAGGATAGGATTTTATATGTTATATGTTATATGTTATCTTATGTATGTTGGTAGACTTAGGCATATGACTTGTATAGCTAACAAGCCCTAATAAGTTTATGGGCATATGACTTGCTCAGCTAGCAAGCCCCACAAATCTAATGGGCATATGACTTGATTAGTTAACAAGCCCCAAGTAGTATAATGGTCATTGTAGTAGTATGACATATGTTTATGATATAGCATATGTTATGATATAATTTTCCGTGTATGATTTATGTTGTAGATTTTCATTGTTGGGCATTAGGCTCATTCCTTTATGTTATATGTGCAAGAAATTAGCTACGGTGGCGGGAAAGGTTCTTGGCAGCTTGGGGATGTGTATTGAGGTTGGATGGAATCGATGGACTGAGCGTTCAATTAGAGGATGAAGTCTTTAAGTCTTTAAATTATGATTTCTATGTATTATTTTCCGCACTTGATTTTGTAACTCATTTATTTAAGTTATGTTTTGTTTTATTTTCAAAACAATGGGATCCCTTATCCTAAGTAAAATATTTATGTATTCAAACATTTTCTTTACATAATAAAGTTATGATGTTTTCGCATGTACGTTTTCTTATGATTAGCATAGTGGTCCAAAGTCTAGAATATTTGGGTCGTTACAACTTGTTTTTAATCTGATCTTCCCTCTGTTCAGCATGTTGTCCTGTGTTTGTTCTGGGCTGGTCGGTATGACTTATGAATCCCTACCGACCAGCACTGTTCAGTGTTCTCGCCTCACCTTTCCCTTTTTCTTGTATACGCATACGGGAGGTGATCACCAAACCGTGTTGTAACTTATCATTTGGAACGACTAATGGCCCGCATCAAACAAACTAACTGCAGTGCAGAGGAAGGAGACCCCCATGTAGCGCGTCATGCCGCCATTGGGGTTACGCAGGGGTTCCACTGGCGTTATTTAAAATTTCTTGAAAATTTGTAGAATGTTCTAGATAGCTATAATGTACACCGTCATATAAAAAATTTGGGATTATATTTATCTAGGTATCGAAAATAAAAAAAGGATGCACCGATATTACAAAATAATGGGATGCATTGTAGTCACTCCCTCAGTATATATATACATAATAATTAGCTAATGTTGTTACAACATTATATAATTACGTTACCTTCTTCATTTTTATGTATGTATTATTTAGTATTCATATGGTAACAAAAAAAAATATCAATCTTTTTGGACAAGTATGTTAAAATTGACTCCATTTTAAATAATGGGTTAATAAAGCTGCATGTACACAACACATCTTTGGAATACCGATACTTATTAATTTTGTGTCTCAAGTATAGGAGAAAACTCAATGAACTCTATTTATCTTATTCTTCTTTGTCTTTTAGTAATAATATTAACTCATAGATATAAGCTTATTTTATTGTACAACCATGTAAAAATCTTTATTTAATTTTATTATTATTATAATTATGCTAAAATATTGCTATTAACAATTAATATATCACTCTATCTATATTTTTTCATGCCACAAGTTGAAACCTAATGCTAAGAACATCTCCAATGTAGCAACTCTAAAATTTATTATAGTGACTTCATTTGTCATTTTTAACCAATAATTATAGTTTTTTATTTAAAAAATAATAATAAGAAAAGAGTTAGCATCGTTGTCACTGCTGAGCAATTTTGGTGGGCAATCTTGTTCCAAAGAGTAACTTAGGGACCCACTTAAGCTATAGCAACTGCAATAGCTACATGTGCACACTACTACAAAAAAGACTTTTTAGGACTCGCGGGGCGCGAGTCCTCTATTTGAGAGCCTTAAAAACTGAGATTTTTTAGGACTCGCATTGCGAGTACTAAAAAGTTTTATTTTTTATTTTTTATTTTTAAAAAATTAATTAGTGGGTTTTGAATCTGGTGGCCGGGTTCAGGCGACGACGGCGGCGCCACCATTCAAAGGTGATAGTATGGAAAATAAACTATTGGGTTTTAAAGCCCAAGAAGCACGGAGTATGGTGGTAGTGGTGGTTCAGCTCGTGGTGGCTCGAGGTGGCCAGAATATGCTCGGAAAGTTTGGGAGAAACCCATGAATGACCGAACTTCGATTGAGGACATTAGACCGCGCGTGAGGTGTCCATCTTCGGGGGTCGGGGGTTTTGGGGGACAGCGCTTCCGATGGTGTGGCGCGTGGCGGTGGCCGAAGACGGGATGGCAGTCGTTCAACCCTGGCAATGACGACGCAAGGTGAGAGAGGGAGAGAGAGAAGGAACTTCGGGAGAGAGAGAAAGAGGGAGCCGAGGAGAGAGAGAGAGAGAGAAAAAAAGGGGCTAAGTGATTTTTTTTGTTTTTTTACTAAATAATAATAAAACTTTTGTTAAAAAAAATTAGAGGGAATTTGAATTTTTTTTAAATTCAAACTTTTAGGATACACATAAGGTGCGAGTCCTAAAAAGTTCAAGAGGTGTTTGTTTAAAAAAAACTCAAACTTTTATGACACACATAATTTTTAGGACTCGCGAGTCCAAGAGATTTTTTTAGGACTCGCATTTTGGTGAGTACCCTAAAAAAGTGTCCTAAAATAGTGTTTTTGTAGTAGTGGCAGCAAATGCTCTAAGTAAAGAAACTCTCAAGCTCAATTATTTTTTGTACATTTTTTTTATTTAATTTCATGTGTCATCTTTTATACAAAATTCATTTTTATAAAATAATTATTCATCATATTTGAACTTTATTACAATTATATTACTATAATCAAATCACTCAATTCTCTTTCTTTTTTTTTTGGCAGATAGAATATCTTGAGCAAGTACATATATATCAACTTATAAATATAATATTTACTGCTTAAATATACTTTTGCTTATGTGGAGATCAATCCGTGAGAACTTCATATATATTTAGTTGTTGATCTCTTGTATGCAAGTGGTTAAGAAAGCTTTCCGTTTTTTAATTTAAAAATTATTAAATAAAAAGTTCTATGTAGGGGTGGTAATTTGGGTCACGACACGATTAAGGTAAATACGGACACGACATGTTTAATAATCGTGTCGTGTTTGTGTTTGAGTTTTTGACACGTTTAATAATTGTATCGTGTTCGTGTTTACCTTAATCGTCTCATGTCATAATCGTGTTGACCTGTTTAATAATCGTGTCATGTCATAATCGTGTTAGACACGATAACACGAATAATTTACATAAGTTTTATGATTTTTTTCATATAGTTATGATTAATCGTGTCATAATCGTGTTATCGTATTCGTGTCGTGTTGACACGTTTAATAATCGTGTCGTGTTCATGTTTACCTAATCGTATTGTCGTATCATAATCGTGTCGACACGAATTTGACACGTTTACACGAATTGTCAGCCCTAGTTCTATGTAATCATCCCACTGTGTTTTTTTTCTTGGCTAAAGTTCTCACTGCCTGACTTATACTTTCCCTTCATTTCATTTATTCTTTATGTTTGGTAGATGATGTTTGGTAGACGAAAAAAGAGAAAAGAAAGAAAATTTTGAAGAAGAGCTCAGAAAATAAAAAGAAAAAAATCATGTGTTTGGCTAGAGAGAAAAGAGGAACTAAGAGAAAAATAGTTGGAAAAATAATTAGTGGACCCACCAATTTGTATTCTTCCAAAATGAGAAGAAAAGTGATGAGAAAACTTTTTACAATATACATGATAATGAATTACTAATTTATCCTCATTTTTAATTCAAAAGAAAATTATACAAAATTATATTGTAATTTCACTTTTATTTTACTTTCCTTCCCTCCTTCCTACTAAGAATAGGACTGATGGCCGTATGTGCATTCTTATTATGTCTTTTTTATTTTATTATTTATATTAATGAAAAAATATTAAAAGGCACATACAATATTGGACACGCTATTTATTATTATTATTATTATTATTATTATTATTATTATTTCTTGAATATACCTTTTAAACTTCAAACAATGCAAAATTTACTCATTATAATGTTAGTATCTAGACTCAAACAAACCCATTCACTACAAAAAATGTCACTTTTGCTGGCGCAAATTTGCCGACGCAATTTTGCGCTGGCAAAGGACCGCGACGTACCCCCATCGCTAATTTCACTTTTGCCGACACAAAATGTAATGTGCCGGCAACAGTATCTTTTGGCAACGAAAAAATGCACCGGCAAAAATTTTTGTCACGTTGTTGTGGAAAACACTTTTAGCGGTGCAAAAATGCGCCGGCAAAAGTTGACTCTTTAGTGGCGCATTTTTGCACCGGGAAAGGTGTATATATCCAGTGAGGATTAAAACTTTTGCCGACGTAATTTTGCGCCAGTAAAAGTATTTTTTAAATAACATTTTTGATTATATTACTAATTTTATTTTCAATATATTAATATTAATTAATAATTTTCGATTTTAATATATTAATAATTATTTAATTTTTTAGTAATATTATTTAATTAGAAATAAAATTAAAATTTTATAAATAAATAAAAAATTACAACTATTAATATTTATTGTCTCCACCAAACATAAAAATATAAAAGTAGTTTAGTAAAATAAATGTCTCATAAATTAAACTTTAAATAAAAGTGCTACAAATGAGTACTGCCCGCCTCATCATCCCCGCCCCCGTCAGCATCATTGTCCTTGTCCGAATCCTGGTCTGGTAAGTCAACAGTAAAACCAGGAGCCATTTCACCAACCTGCTTCAACAAAGCACTGAGCAGGAGATCTTGACTCCGTTGACGACTCTCAAGTTTAGTATTATGCATTTTTAGGTTCTGATTTTCTAGCATAATGTCCTCAGTTCGCTGCAAAAGGTTGCCCACTTCAAGTGGCAATTGCCCGGACATTTGAGAAGTTGACGAAGATGCTGCCCTCTTTGTGCCAATTGCCTTCAACCTAGGCAACCCCTCAAACCCTTTCTTATAACGCGAGCGGGGTCCAAGGACATCCGTGACAATATCCATATCAGGCGGGAACTGATCGTCGACATTATCGCCGACACAAGAAGCAGCAGATGATACAAGGGCCGTACTCTGCGATGCTCGACGCTCGGTCATCTCAGTCTGCACAATAAAAAGCACATATCAAAAAATTCCAATATAACATTAATTGAAAACCTAACTTATAAATTTTTAATATAACAACATATAAAATATAACTTTATTATCTATCTGCCAACATCCTATCATTAATGACTGCAGACCAGTGATTGAAAAAGAATGTAATTAATTTTGTTCCCGTATCAAGGAGCAAGTGGGCTAAAGTAAATTTGGTCATGAAAATCCATATCTAAATGAAAATCATGAAGATGTTGTTGATATATACGGTAGGTGTAGTTAATTCCATTAATGGGGAATTTACGTCTCCAAACATATACATCAACTACATTTGCATGTGTTTTCATTCAAATATGGATTTTCATGACCAAATTTACTTTAGCCCGCAAGCTCCCTGATACAGGGACAACATTAGTTACATTCTTTTTTTATCTTAGTCCACAATCATTAATCATAAAAATATTGGCACATAGATTATAAAGATTATACGTCATCTTCAGCGTAAACATCCTCCAGGATATCCGCTATCTCATCTCTATCATGATCTCGTACCACAGTTGGTGGCAACGGCAGCGCCTCTCCATGGTAATGCCACACTTTGTAGGACTATATGATGCCATTGTTGAATAAATGCATCGAAATTGCATTTATAGGCTGGAACTTAACATTCCCACATTTCTTGCACGGACAGCGAACCAAACCCCGATCATTCAACTGATTTTTGGCGATATCGAAGAACTCCTTAACACCATTTCTATACTCCAGAGACCAACGATTCCTCGCACTCATCCAACTTCTGTCGCTCGCCATCTTTAAGCGAAATAATTAAGAAAATATTAATAATTGTCTTAAAATGAGGGAAATGATAGTCAAAGTATTTCATGACTGTTTGTCTCCCTAATTATCACTAACTGATAATAATATCTTTTCTCTGGCAAAAATAATTATTTATAGGAATATTTGCGGTTAAATTACTCAAACTTACAACTTACTAACACTTAAATGACACGTGGAACCACATGATTGGTACACATTATTATTATTATTTTATATATTTTTTATAAAAAAAATCATTTTATATTTTTCATTTTTTTTTAAAATCCAATTTATTGTTTTTCAATTTAAAAGTAACAAAAAATAATTTTTTCTCATTTTTTTAAAAAAAAATCAAATTTGTTGCTTTTAATCAATTATTTCAGATTAAGTAAAAAAAATATTTAATCTTAAATTATTGCTTTGATTTTAAACAAAATTACTTAATCTTTAATTGAAAAAAAGTAGACAAAATGATAAATAGGAAGATTTTAATAATAATAATAATAATAATGAATTAAAAAATTTGAGGATATTAACAATAAAAAATTAAATTTAAAAAAAATGTATTTTTCATACTTAATCTTAAATTGAAAAAAAGTTTGATTTTTTTATTAAAAAAATATAAATTTTATTTTTTGTTAAATTAAAAATTATTTTAAGAATAATAACAATGTGGACAAATCATGTAGTGCCACGTGTCCTTTGACCAGTCAACTTTAACATTTACTTATTTATTAGTTTTATTTTAAAATTAATTTAATTATAAATTAATTTCTTTTTGTAATTTTTCATTAAATTCTTCAATTTGTATTGGATTATTTACTTAATCAATAACAATTTTATTATATTTATATTTTACTTAATTATATTTTATTAAATCATTTATATTTTTAACTTTTTCAATTACAAAACATATAATATTAATGTTAAAATTAATTATTAATTATTAATTATTATGATTGGTAATTTTCTTTTATTTAAATTATTGTTAAAAATTATTTTTTTGATGAATTTTTAATTACACTTAATTTTTTATTTAATTAATTATTAAACTTTTATTAATTTTACTAACTCTAACAAAATTTGGGCAGCATAACGGCAATATTTCAAACTATCCCAAAAATTGAAAAACGTACAAATTAAACACATATATACCCAGAATATTCCCAGATCGTACAAAACATATATATACATTAAGAAATACATCAATTTACATATATACAAATATTTAACCACAAAAAAACATATACCAAAACTGATTTTTTTATTAATACAAAAAAAAATTATTAAATACATATTTACAAAAATATCACATTTAATATAAAACAATTTAAAAATATAAACATACATTATTAATCTGGTTTTTTTAAGTTCATACTTTAACTAAAATACATATATCGCAAAATACAATATAATAAATATTAACAAGTGTACGCCCTAATGTTCCACGGGCTATTAGCGAGCTGAGATATGGCATAATTATATCAGCCACGTGGATACCACGTGGCCGGAGCTGCTGTTGTCAAGTCCTACCTCTTTAGCTCGAGGTAACCAAAGGTTTATCAAGATTATTTAAGGGCCGAATCAGGAATATGAAGACCGCAGGCCAAGAAGGCATCCAGCTCGAGGCACGAGCTGAAGTTGGAGGCTGTGACCCTTTATAAAGTCAACCACGCAATGTAAACATACATATATCAGACATCACGTGTCTGATATATCCCCGAATTCTCAGACACGCAGCATGAACGTGCGTGTTCAGGCACCCACAACTGGGTTGGGTCGTGCGGCCCATTATCCCCCTTACCTATTGATTAGACCACACTTCATTTGTCAGGTTTTAGGAATTAATCATGAATGTCACAGAAGTGACATGATGGGTAAGGAAGTCATAGGATGACCCCCCTTACCAACCCCCAGGTGCCTTCTCCTATAAATATGGAGAGGCTGGGAGTTGCAAAGGGTTGGATTCGATGGTGTAACAAAATACCTTGTAAAGAATACCAGAAATATAGCAATAATATTGGCTGGTGGAGTAGAAGGATTTTAACCTTTGAACCACCTAAAAACGTATTGGTGTCATCAGTCCATTTTAAGATCATTCATCTGTTTCGGTTCATTGTTCAGCACTAATCCCTTTCTCTTATTTCTTAATTACCTGTTGGCGAAGAACCACGTCGACAACAAGCAAAATTAAACAAATACATATAACACATTAAAATAAATAAAAATACATATTCAAATCTGTTTTTTTAATTTTACAAAAAAAATTAATAAATACAAAAAACATATATTATAAAAGTAACTTAAATATAGTTGTTATTAGATAAACAAATACATATAAAGCATTAAAATAAAAATTAATTTTAACGGCTATATTTTTTGTAATTAATGTTAATTTTCCTAAGACTAACAAAATTTGGGCAGCATAACAGCTATATTTTAAACTATCCCAAAATTTTATAAAACCTGCAAACTACACACAAAAATATACATAATATTACTAGATCAATATACAGAATATTCCCAGAGCATGCACAACATAAATGCATATTTACTTAAAATTTCTAAAATATTTTAAAATTTGATTTTTAATTGCTAAAATTTAATCTTATTATAATGCCAAATCTAATCTCATAATCTTAAGATTAATCAAATACTAATTAAATTAATTTCTAATTATGAGATTATATTAGATCATCTAATGTAATGATTTTTACTATACTATCATGCACAACATAAAATTTGATTTTTTTTCTTGTACCTCTTTTTCTAAAATTTAAAACAGAAAATAAAACTAAAAAAAAAATAGAAAACAAAAATTAAATCATATATAAACATAAATAAATAAATAAAATAAGAAAATACAAAACAGAAAAAAAAAAACATAAATATAAATATAAACATATACATTTTAAAACATAAAAAACATATAATATATATTAATTTAAATATATAATATATATATCAGATTATATATAATATATAATATAAATCAGTTTATATATATAATATATAACATATATAAATTGTTGACGCCGTTTTTCGTCAACAGATAAAAGAAGAGAGCACGTAAACAATTAAAGACAATGGCCAAAAGAAAAAAACGAATCAAACACACGGTTTTTTACGTGGTTCAGCAGTTAAATCTGCCTAGTCCACGAGTCTCTGTTATTAATCTCAAGATTATCTCTAGGAATTCTTCCAGAATGAATTCTCCAGAGTTTTCTCTCAAGGATCAGAATTTCGGTCCATTACAATGGTGCTTAACCTCTATATTTATAGAGAAGGCTGCAAAATACTATCCCACATATTTTGGGTAGTTACTCTTTTGTGAATAAAAATAAATGCCTTTAAATGCCTTTAATCAGATAAAAAAGGAAACGTCCCTGAAGACCAGGGAATGCATAACTGACTAAATAATATCCCACGATTCTTGGGGATTTACATCAATAAATGAGGATTACATCTCATGTTTACAATACTTGTAGATATTCAAGGTGGTTATAGCGTATCTTCAAGGCTTCAGCATCTCAGGTTTCATGTCATT
Organism: Humulus lupulus; assembly: GCF_963169125.1. Lineage (NCBI taxonomy): Eukaryota > Viridiplantae > Streptophyta > Magnoliopsida > Rosales > Cannabaceae > Humulus > Humulus lupulus. The sequence goes on along the minus strand of NC_084795.1, from coordinate 275,237,269 downwards.
GTGCGAGCCACTGACATCTCCCGAGCTAACATTGCTTTCGAGATAGTACATCGAGCTCAAGACCCATGCTCCGAAGTTCCTGAAGATGAAGGTGTTCTCGGAGCTACCTTTCGAGATCGAGATCATTTCGAGGTCACCGCATTCGAGATCATATATCATACTTTGCATGCTCGATTTACAATCCTAGATCATACTCTAATCCTCACAAGACCATTTATTGCGAACTCAACTTTCGAGGTCATATTTACCATGGCTCGAAATCTGGGTATAACATCTTGCCCCCTCAAAAGTATTTGTTTGAATCCTAAGAGAAGGAAACTTTTGAACTACTTTCTCTGGGAACCGTACCGTCATACGCTCTTGAAAACGGACACGTGCCAGATGGGTATTGCTCACTTTAGGTAATTGAGTACCTTGGGAACACGCCCACGATCGTCCGTCTGACAACTTTTCGGCGCCATCTTGTCATTGATCCCCATCCGTTCGATCTAGTGAGAATTCCATTCGACGCTCCTGATTAATTCCATTTTCCCACCTATATATACAAGACCCCCTCTTCGTCTTCTTCTTCACGTTTGTTCATCGTAAACCAGAAAGGAAAAAAACAAGAAAACCAGAGACTTTCTTAAGAAGCTTCCGTCCCGTGCATGTTTTCTCGACCCAAGAAACAAAGAAATCCTGGTCTGTTCGAGTCAGTGAGTTCTTTCTTGCAACCTCTCCTCCAATCGACGATTTCGCTGCAATCACCATCACTGTGTAAGTATGCCATTTTTGTTTTCAGCTTTTTACCCATACTGTTCTTGTTGTGTATGCTAGTTTACGTTCTTAGAATGATACGATAAGAAGTTTTGAACCAATGGGCTTTTATGCCTTCTAGATTTTCATTCTGGATGTTCATCTCTGGTTTGTACCCAGTTTTGTCGTTTGAACGAAGTTTCAACTTTCTGGGTTTTGAAAATTTTAGGCCATGTTTCTTGTACAGTAAGTTTTCGGGTAAAAACCCTTGTTCTTGACAATTGCACGAAACCCAAAAATGCCCTTTCCTGGCTAACCGCCACCTTTCTTTCCCTTGAATTTCGGGATTTTCAAAAAATCATCCACGCTCCTTTTCTTTCCTGTGGAACACACGCTCTGACTCTTTAGTAAGGGTCTTAATACTTAGTTTCTTGTCCTTAAATCTCCGAGTTCATCCCATCGAGCTCGTGATTCTTGCATGCATGGCCCTCACCATTTTTTCTTTCTCGTTAGATGTCACAGAATCCGGAAAGACGGTGGGGGTCATTACGAGCAATCCCTTACGAGCCCAAATCTCCGAGCCCGGAATCGGTCTTTGCCAGGAACCAACGTCGGATTAAATAATACGAGATCGCACACGAGCAAGAAGACATTCGAGCCCACTATCGTCGCCAAATAGACAAGGTTATTGAAAAGAAGAGAAGAGTTCTTCGGGAAGCCATCTATCCGGAGCCCAACCCAGGACCTAGGCCAGTTCCCCTCGACCCTGCGTTAAAATTCACGGTTGCATACCACCCAGGGGAACTCCAGTTTTCCTTAATGGCAGAGCCTTCGTCTTCGCAGCCTAGGAGGGAGATGTTTGAAGCCGAGTTCTACCAGAGCTCGGTTACCACCAGCGACCAAATAACTGATATCTTGGCCCTCCATGGCCTTAGTTCGTTGGACACACTGAAGTGTCGAGCTCCGACTAGGCATGAACGGAGCTGTTTCGCCCCTGGGGGCCGCGATTCCAGTGTAAAATACGCGGCCTGGAGCCAGGAACATATAAGGGCAGGAGCTTTACTGCCCCTGAAGTCCTTTTTCAGAGACTTCATTGATTTCGTTGGGTTGGCTCCATTCCAACTCAACACCAATTCATACAGGGTGCTGTCTGCCCTGAGGTCCTTGTTCCACGAGCTGGGGTAGACAGGGCCTTCACCCCAAGAGATTTTATATCTCTTTTGTTTGAAGAGTAATCCCTCCTGAGCTCGGGGAGGAGATGGTTTTTACTATCTTTCGAGCTACCCCAAAGAGACGAAGATCTTTGAAGATCTTCCGAACCACCCTCCTGACTTCAAGAAGGCTTTTTTCTGGACAGACGGTCTGTCCCCGTCTCGACATCGTTCGTTTAGGCGGATTCGTAAGTATTCTCGTTACTTTCTATTTTTGAGCTCGGAATTTTAGCCCTTAAATCCATATTTAGTTGAAGTGTATCTCGCCTTTCAGCTAACTTTCAGCGTCCCACCCCTGATGAGACAATGAAGGGGCACAGAGAGACCTTGCTCCGACTCCCTTACGGCAGGAGATCTCTCTCATTTCTATTACATGAGGACAAGCTACGAGCTTGTGGGTTGTTGGGACAGGGCCAGTCAACCTCTGACTGGTCCAGGGGACAGGGCCAGTCAACCTCTGACTGGTCCAGTAAAAAATATGAACGCTGGGAGGAAGTGCCACTGCCCACAGGCATCCTTCCTCCGAGGAGAGAAAGGAGGGCATCTCTCCCAATTCGCTCGAGAAGTCCGCGGTCGGGGAATGAGGCCAATGACGAAGCCTCGAGTTCGGACTCCGATGGAGGTAAAACCCTTCCTACTTCGCGAATGTGGTCCCCCACTTTATTAAAACACAGGCCCAATAGACTAGTCTCATGCCCACAGGATAGATACCACTTCTACATATGGAGTTGGGTAGATGACTGTGTCCATAGGTTTGATAGTGGGCTCGGGAAATACGACACTATGTACACCACGGACGAGGTGTGGAATGGGATAGCTGTGCAGTATGGGACCAATGATTATAGGGACCTCTCGAGGTTATCACCAACTTATAGGGAAGGCACTCCCCCCGCCTCTTCTGAAGACGGGGGAATTTCATGGTCCCCAAGCTCGAGCTCGGGGGAGAGTCTCAGTTAGGTTTTTTCTTCAACTGGTTTCCATCTTTTTTCAAAGTTATTATTATTGTTTAACTCACTGTCATTGTGCAGGTGCCATGAATCCCGACCTCGACGCCGTGCTTTTTAGCGATGGGGGAGCTGGCGCCCAAAAGAGTAAACGCCCGAGGATACCAAAGAGATCCGACCGACCGTCCAAGGTACCTAAACATCGCGAGACGACTCCCACGGCGCAGACCACTGCGAACACCTCCAAGGAACCGACTACCCAGATTGATGGGTCAGGCCCGACTGCATCCATCTTGCTGCTTCCCACCAAAACCCGGTTAACAGTTGTTCGGCCCCCGAAGAAACCTTCTACCTCAACGGTTCAGCTGCCAAAGGCTCGAACCCACACTGAGGAGTATGTACTTGATGGTGCCGCTGGGACAGAAGGGGCTATACTCAGCTCGGACGTCCTTTCTCGGGTAGGTCAGAGCTTTTCTGGCTTCGGCGCCGACCACTGGGATCTCTTGCGCAAGGCCTCGGACTGCAACACTCTTTATGAGAAGAGTATCGAACTCACTGCCGCGGTAGCCTTCTCAACTCTATTTTAAGTATTTATGCCTCAATTCGCAATTCTGATTCGTTTATGTTTCAGGCCCTTGTTGTTTCAGCACAGCTCAACTATAAACTGACCAACGAGGTGCAAACGAGCTTGTCTCTGGCTCAGAAGTCGAAGGATCTCGAGCTTAAGATGGTTGACGAGCTCAAAGACTCGAGGTCTGAACTTGAAAAACTGAAGACCCGTCTCGAGGAGCTGGAAAAGTCAAACGCTGAGCTCGAGAAGGCCAATGCCAAGCTCGAAGAGGAGAAATCTGCTACCCTCGACCTCATGGAGAGCGAGAAGGTTCGCCTCCTGAACGAGTCTAAGGAGCAGAAGGAGAAAGCGGTCGACCAGGCCATGTACAAGCTTTGGGCCGACAATGCCGACCTCGACACCAGCTTCCTGGGTCCTCTCGAAGCCACATATGTTGAGCGATGGAATGCCCGTCTCGAGGCAAGTGTAGTTGCTCGAGAGGCGGCCCAGCAGGATAGCCATGCTATTCGTCCTGGAGGGTCTGGTGATACTGATGCTGAGAAGGCCAAGGATACTCCTCTCCCTTAAATCCGATCTCGGAGAAATCAGTTATCGGGGCTGCGTCCCCTTATTCCTGTAACTATTTAAATTTGTGCCCACGTGGCTGACACAATTTCTTTAACTACTCCTTTTATATGCTTTACATTTCTCGGCTCAAAATATTTTGCATATTCTTACATTGATGAGCTAGTTATGTTTATTTAATTCATACAAACATAGTTTAGATTTAGGCTCGAAATTCGATGCATTCATGCATAGTTTATTCGAATTATCCGCTTCCAACCTCGTTATTTATCAAGGTCGGACATTACTTTAACCATGAACTGAAAAGTACTTATATGGCATGTAATATGAATGATTTGGTTATATCTTTTATTTTAGTCACTTTTCCTCATCCTCAGTATTTTGGCTCCGAGGTTAAGAGTTCGAAACTATTTTTCTAAGATATTCCAGCCTCGACTTTGACTTATCTCGCAATAGGTTTAGGCTCCCATTTATCATCGATCGATAATTTTGCTGGTTTGTTCCAAACCTGTTGTGTTTGCACATCTGGTTAACTCTAAATATTTAGGTGTTTTTTTTTTTTTGGTTCGGTTATATCCGAACTATCTAAGCTTGCGTATTTGGTCATGTCCAAATACTTTATGTTTTTGATAATTCGGTTATGTCTGAACTATCTAAGATCGCGTACTTGGTTATATCCAAATACTTTATATATTTTTTATTTTTTAAACTGGTGGTATGTATACCAACGATGCCCCCTTAATATCCTATGAGTGTGACCATAGGTTATTAAATTAAGAGAGATTGCAAAAATAAAAATAAATTACATGTGAAACAAAGTAGACCTTTCATTTGATGAAATTCAAAAACAAACTAACATAGATAGAAAATCATGGTTACAGGCAACACTTTTCCTATACTATTGATAATAAGGTCTAAGGTGTTCGCCATTCCATGCTCGTGGTATCAGGCTCCCATCTAATCTCGCCAGTTTGTACACGCCAGGTCGGATGACTGATTCTATCTGGTACGGTCCTTCCCAGTTTGGCCCGAGCACTCCAGTCGCTGAATCTCGGGTTGCTAAGAATACGCGTCTCAATATCAGATCTCCCACTCCGAACTTTCGATCTCGAACCCTTTTATTGAAATATCTTGTGGTTCGTTGCTGGTAAGCAGCATTTCTTAGCTAAGCCTCTTCCCTTTTTTCTTCGATCAAGTCTAGGGTTTCTTCGAGCTGAGTGTGGTTTGAATCCTGATCGTAAATTTGAGTTCGAATTGTTGGGATTTCGACCTCGATGGGCAACATTGCCTCGCAGTCGTACGCTAGAGAGAACGGGGTATGTCCCGTCGATGTCCGAGCTGTAGTTCTATATCCCCAAAGGACTTGGGGTAATTCCTCAGGCCATCGTCCTTTTGCCTCCTCCAACTTTTTCTTTAGAGAACTCTTGAGAGTTTTGTTAACGGCTTCGACCTGACCATTCGCCTGAGGGTGAACCACTGACGAAAAGCTCTTTATTATGCCGTTCTTGTTACAAAAGTTGGTGAATAAGTCGCAATCAAACTGGGTTCTGTTATCAGATACAATCTTTCTTGGTACTCCATATCGGCATACAATGTTCTTTACCACGAAATCTAGGATCTTTTTCGAAGTTATGGTCGCCAATGGTTCAGCCTCCGTCCATTTTGTGAAGTAATCAACCGCGACCACAGCATATTTTACTCCTCCTTTGCCAGTTGGGAGTGAGCCTATGAGGTCGATGCCCCATACCGCGAAAGGCCATGGGGATGTCAACATGGTCAGTTCGGAAGGTGGAGCTCGGGGTATCGTGGAGAATCTTTGGCATTTGTCGCACTTTTTCACGTACTCGAAAGAGTCCGTTTTAATGGTTGGCCAGAAATATCCTTGGCGTATAATCTTCTTGGACAGGCTATGCCCCCCGGTATGGTCTCCGCAGAACCCTTCATGAATTTCTTCAATAATCTTCTTTGCCTCGGGAGGAGTCACACATCTGAGCAACGGCATGGAATACCCTCTTCTGTATAGCCTTCCGTCCAGGATGGTGTAACGAGGAAGTTGATACATTAGTTTCCGAGCCTGATTTTGATCTTTTAGAAGAATTCCATTTTCGAGATAATCAACTATCGGGCTCATCCAGGTCGGCTCTGTCTCGATCATACACACATCTTCCTCGTCTGGCTCAGTAATGCTGGGTGCTGACAGGTGTTCTACGGGTACAACATTCAGCTCTTCATTTTCGGCGGAAGTGGCGAGCCGAGCTAAGGCATCTGCATTTGATTTTTGCTCTCGGGGAACCTGTTCGATTGCATAAAACTCGAAATACTCTAATGCGGATTTTGCCTTCTCCAGATAAGCTGCCATTTTTGTGCCATGAGCCTGGTATTCTCCCAAGATTTGATTAACCACGAGCTGGGAGTCGCTGTAGTAATGTATAGCTTTGGCCTTGAGCTCTTTTGCTATTCATAGTCCCGCAAGTAAAGCCTCGTACTCAGCTTCATTATTAGATGCTTTAAAGCCGAACCTTAAAGCAGAGTGAAATTTGCTCCCTGCAGGAGTGATCAGAATAACTCTTGCCCCCGCTCCATTTTCATTTGACGACCCGTCGACGTAAAGTTTCCACAGCTCGTGGGCCGTGGTTGTTACCTCGTCGTCAGCTATACCGGTGCACTCCACTATAAAATCCGCCAACGCTTGTGCCTTAATGGTCGTTCTCGGATGGTAGGTGATCTCGAACTGTCCGAGCTCAACAGCCCATTTAAGGAGTCGACCAGACGCCTCTGGTTTAGACAAGACTTGCCTTAGTGGTTGATCTGTTAGTACATGGATAGGATGTGCCTGAAAGTAAGGGCGGAGCTTGCGAGATGAGTGGATTAGACTGAGGGCGAGCTTCTCCATCAGTGGATATCTTGATTCTGCCCCCAGTAATCTTTTACTGATATAGTAGACGGGTTTCTGTATTCTCTCTTCTTCTCGAACGAGCACCGCGCTTATCGCGTGTTCGGTAGTTGAGAGGTATAGGAACAGTACTTCTCCCGTCTCAGGCTTCGATAGGATGGGTGGTTCGGCTAAGTGCTTTTTGAGCTCTTGAAAGGCTAGCTCGCACTCATCTGTCCATTCGAACTTCTTACTTCCTTTCAATAAGTTGAAGAATGGGAGACCGCGGTCCGTTGACTTCGAGATGAACCTGCTCAGAGCTGCCATCCTGCCAGTCAAGCTTTGAACATCTTTATGCTTCCGAGGCGAAGGCATATCGATCAGGGCCTTTATTTTTTCGGGATTAGCCTCGATCCCACGAGAGTTGACAATGAAACCCAGAAATTTTCCTGAAGACACCCCAAAAGTGCACTTCTGAGGATTCAACTTCATGTTGTACTTTCTGAGCACGCCAAAGCACTCTTCGAGGTCATCAACATGGTTCTTGTTAAGTTGAGACTTTACAAGCATGTCATCAACATAAACTTCCATGTTGTTCCCTATTTGCTCTGAGAACATCATGTTTACGAGCCGCTGGTACGTGGCTCCGGCATTCTTGAGTCCGAATGGCATGACATTGTAGCAGTAGAGCCCTTTATCTGTGATGAAGCTCGTATGCTCTTGGTCGGGGGCGTGCATGGGAATCTGGTTATATCCAGAATAGGCATCCATGAACGACATCAGACCATGCCCCGCCGTGGCGTCTACGAGCTGGTCAATTCTTGGCAGTGGAAAACAGTCTTTTGGGCAGGCCTTGTTGAGGTCCGAGTAGTCAATGCACGTTCTCCACGTCCCATTGGGCTTCGGGACCAACACTGGATTGGCCACCCAGTCAGGGTAAAAGGCGTCCCTAATGAAATTATTTGCTTTCAGTCTGTCAACTTCCTCCTTTAGTGCTTTCTTTCTGTCTTCATCCAGCTGTCTTCGCTTTTGTTGCTTCGGGGGAAAGCTTTTGTCTATATTCAATGCGTGGCTCGCTACATTAGGGCTTATTCCCACCATGTCAGAGTGTGACCATGCGAAGACATCCTGGTTTTTCTTCAGAAAGCAAATTAATTGCTATTTTGATTCGTCTTGGAGGTGTTTTCCGACCTTCACCTTCTTTGAGGGATCAGCTTCCTCGAGCTGAACCTCCTCGAGCTCTTCCAAAGGTTGGAGGTCAACTTTTTCCTCAATCCTTGGATCGATCTCCTCATCAATTTCTAAAACTGTCCCATCTTTATTTTGTATGACAACGAGTGCTTGAGCGCTCGTTTGTTTCTTTCCCCTCAAGGAAATGCTGTAGCACTCTCTTCCTGCCAATTGATCTCCTTTTAATGTTCCGACCCCGCTTGGGGTTGGGAACTTAAGGGCCAGATGCCTTACAGATGATACTGCCCCCAGCCCGACCAGGGCGGGTCTCCCGAGCAGTACATTGTAGGCAGATGGCAACTCTACTACCACAAACTCCATTATCTTGGTCACCGAGACTGGATAGTCTCCCAAGGTCACAGGGAGTTCAATGGATCCCATACAGGCAGTTCCTTCTCTAGAAAAGCCGTACAAAGTGGTTGCACAAGCCTTCAGGTCGCGAAGGGAGAGTCCCATTTTCTCTAGCGTTGCTTTATAAAGAATGTTTACTGAGCTCCCATTATCTATGAGAACTCGGCGCACTCTTCTGTTGGCAAGCTGCAGGGTGATGACAAGTGGAACATGATGAGGGAACTGTACATGGGAGGCATCTTCCTCGGTGAAGGTTATAGGCTGAGTTTCAACTCTTTGGCTTTTTGGTGCCCTTGGTTCGGGTTCATAAGGAGACCCGTCCCCTGTCTTCAGCTCATTCACATATCGCTTTTGAGCATTTCTACCCCCTCCTGCGAGATGAGGACCTCCCGAGATGGTTATTACATCCTCTCCATCTATCGGCGGAGGCCTGTCTTCTTCCCGAGATCGGGAGTTATTATTCTGTGCTGCCGGAAGTGCGGCTACTCTCTGGCTTGCAGTAGTCTGTCCAGTACTCTGGTTTTTGACATACTGCCGAAAATAACCTCTCGAGATCAACCCTTCGATCTCATCCTTCAGCTGTCGGCACTCATCAGTTGTGTGTCCGGTGTCTCTATGAAACCGGCAATACTTACTGGAATCCCTCTTGGACTTTTGATTCCTCATTGGGTCCGGACGCCTGAAGGGGACCTGGTTTTCATTAGCCAGGTATATATTTTCCCGAGGCTCGTTGAGCTCGGTGTGTACTTTATATACGGAGTAATACCTTTCTCCTTTCTTTTTCTTTCCTCCTTCAGCCTCGGGGTTATTTCCCTCGCTCTTTTTCCTCTTAGAGGGATTCTCTGAGGTAGGTTGTGAAGCCGCTGGGTCAGCCGAGGTTGAGGCGGAGTTAATGTTTATCGTTGTAGTTTCGGTTTGCGAGGTTTCTTTTAGCGTTGACCTCGCCTCCTCTACATTGACAAATCTCTGCGCCCGCTTGTTAAACTCGGTTATTGACCTCACCGGTTTCCCTTGCATGTCATCCCAAAGGGCACTTCCAGGTAACACACCAGCTCGGATGGCCATCAAGTGCCCACTGTCATCCACGTCTCGAGCTCGGGCGACCTCTAGATTAAATCTTGTCAGGTAGCTTTTCAGTGTTTCGCCCGGTTGTTGTCGGACGTTAGTCAAAGTGGATGCTTCGGGTCTGACTCCCATCATAGCCCGGAACTGCTTCTTGAAGTCTCTAGACAATTGATCCCACGAAGTTATAGAATGTCTCTTGTACTTCTCGAACCAACTCTTGGCAGGTCCGGCCAATGATGTCGGAAACAACATGCATCTGAGCTCGTAACCTACATTACTGGCTCTCATAATAGTGTTGAATGTACTCAGGTGGCTACATGGGTCGGTTTTTCCTTCAAACACTGGGACGTGAGGAATCCAGAACCCTTGAGGAAACTGAGTGTTAGAAATATTAGGAGCGAATGGCTCGAGCTCCTCATCAGAGTCCTCGTATCGACCACTCCCTTGTTCATTCTTCAAAAGCCTAAAGGCTTTTTCGAGCTGATCAATCCTTTCTTGAACTGGGTCCTTAGGTGGTGTCTGGAATTGATGGTCAATAATCGCGATCCCAGGCTCGCGTCTCCGTGATGGATCTCTACGCCCATTCAGATGATTCCTTAGATCTGGATTTGTCTGATCTCCCTTTCCCCTGCTCTGATTCAGATGATTTCGCAGGTCAGGATGACTCTTGCGATTCCCAGTATTTTTACGACCTCGGTCGTGTTTACTGACGGACCTAGTCTCTCCGGACTCATCACTGGTGAAACTCATTGATCGGTCATTTCGTGGTGGATCCTTTCTACGTCGCCTTGTCTCCGCAGTGCGAGATCGAGACGTCTGACTTCTCTCAGATGGTGTGCCTCTCCGCTCCTGGAACGTCTCCCTGTTTCCTTGTCTTTCCCCTGTACGCCCTTGATCCTGATCTCGAACAGGTTGAGCGTTTCTGCGGGGAGGTGAAGGATATCTTATGGGAGACGGAGGGAACCGTATAGGCGACGGTGGTTGTCGCCCTTGCCTCGGCCTAGAGGGTCCAGAATTTGCCCGAGATGGGTCAGTCGTGTTCGGTGCACTACCAGGAACCTGAGTCCGAGCCTCGGCAGGAGCTCGGTTGTTCTCAGTTCCTGCAGGCACTTCCACAGGTGGATTAGGCGGGACCCGAGCTCAGGTACTCCTCTGAGGCCTAGAAGGAGCAGATGGCTCTGCTGGTGCTGGAGGTTGTGTCGGCCTCCTTGTGGCAGCATTTTTTCGTGGACGTCCACGGGGCCTCCGGGGAGGAACGTGCACGTCCCTTGGAGGAGGGACTTGGTTTTCGCGCGGAGGCGGGGGCTGAGCCACCTGCGCCTCTGCGACTATCCTGGTCAACTCCTTGTTACGTTTGTTGGCTTCTGCCAACAACTGTTTCAGCTGCCGATTCTCCAATTCTACAATAGGGACATAACGCTCAGGATTGTAGTACATGTCCTCATCCCTTGGTTGTGGAGGTGGTCCCCGGGAATCAGAGGACCCACTTCTTTCATCAGCATCCGGGTTCTCCATTGGTTGTTTTCCAGGGCGCCTTGGGTAATTTTCTTCAGGAGTGTTCTGATTGTTTGCAGCCATGAATCTCTCAGGGATGGATGCTTAAGGCTCTCAATGAAAGCACCAAACTGTTGACGCCGTTTTTCGTCAACAGATAAAAGAAGAGAGCACGTAAACAATTAAAGACAATGGCCAAAAGAAATAAACGAATTAAACACACGGTTTTTTACGTGGTTCAGGAGTTAAATCTGCCTAGTCCACGAGTCTCTGTTATTAATCTCAAGATTATCTCTAGGAATTCTTCCAGAATGAATTCTCCAGAGTTTTCTCTCAAGGATCAGAATTTCGGTCCATTACAATGGTGCTTAACCTCTATATTTATAGAGAAGGCTGCAAAATACTATCCCACATATTTTGGGTAGTTACTCTTTTGTGAATAAAAATAAATGGCTTTAAATGCTTTTAATCAGATAAAAAAGGAAACGTCCCTGAAGACCAGGGAATGCATAACTGACTAAATAATATCCCACGATTCTTGGGGATTTACATCAATAAATGAGGATTACATCTCATGTTTACAATACTTGTAGATATTCAAGGTGGTTATAGCGTATCGTCAAGGCTTCAGCATCTCAGGTTTCATGTCATTGTGCGAGCCACTGACATCTCCCGAGCTAACATTGCTTTCGAGATAGTACATCGAGCTCAAGACCCATGCTCCGAAGTTCCTGAAGATGAAGGTGTTCTCGGAGCTACCTTTCGAGATCGAGATCATTTCGAGGTCACCGCATTCGAGATCATATATCATACTTTGCATGCTCGATTTACAATCCTAGATCATACTCTAATCCTCACGAGACCATTTATTGCGAACTCAGCTTTCGAGGTCATATTTACCATGGCTCGAAATCTGGGTATAACATAAATATACATATATATATATCAGTATATACCTGTGCAGATGGCGTGGTGGTCCGGTGGTGGCGGGGTGGTCTGTCGGCGGTGTGTACAACTGAGAAAAACAAATAGAAATGAGAGTAAATTTATGGGCAAAACAAACAAACAAACAAAAAAATAGCAAACAAACCTTACCTTGAGAGATGGAGCCTTTGAAGAAGAGAGGTTATGGTGAAGAGATGAGAGAAATCTGAGAAAATGAAAAAAATGGAGAAGAAGACTCGGGCGGCTGAGTTATAATGTTATGACTTTTGTCGGCGCGTTTCGTTGCGCCGGCAAAAGTCTATCAGAAAAATCTTAATTTAAAACGACGCCGTTTAAATAATCATACCTTTACCGACGCTTTTTTGACTTTTGCTGACGCAACGAAACGCGCCGGCAAAAGTCTGGCCACCTACCTCCTTGAAAACGTGCACAGAATTAATTTCACGCTGATTTTTGTCGGCGCGTTAGGTGAATTGTGCCGGCAAAAGTCCCTTCATAATATATTGGTAAACTTTTGCCGGTGCAACTCGGAATTGCGCCGACAAAAACAATGACTTTTGTTGGCGCAATTCACCAAATGCGCCGATGAAAGTTGTTTTTGCCAGCGCAATTCCGAATTGCACCGGCAAAAACGTTGTTTCTTGTAGTGATTACTTCCCAACTAACTAAATACAAAAATGATATCGCTTCTAATAAAATTAGTATTATATGCATATAAATTATTTATATGAACTAATAAATATATATATATTAAATGTATTTGGGTAATAAATAAAAGAGTAAATTGAGGCTAAAATATTAAATATTTTTAAAATATTGCATTTTTATACCTAAATTTTTTTTTTGGCAGTGAATATACTTAATATTTTTAAAATGTCGCACTTTTATACTTATTTTTTATTATTATTTTGAAAAAATAATAGAAAAGTGAAAGAAAAATATAGATTTTTAATTTTAAATTATATTCACCTTCATATTCTTTCTCAAAATAATAAAATAATAATCATTTAAAATTAATCAAAATAATTAAAATTTATATTTTAAATTGATGGAAAATATAAGTTTTCAATTATTTTTTATTAATTTTCATAAAATATTTATTAATTTTTAATTTATAATAGTTATTTTGAGAAAGAATAAAAAAGAGAAAACAATTTAAAATTTTAAAAATAATTAAAAACCTATATTCTCCTTCACTTTCTTATTATTTCTCAAAATAATAAAAGAATAGGCATAAACGTGCAACATTTTAAAAATATTAAGTATATTTACTGCAAAAAATTGGGTATAAAAGTGCAATATTTTGAAGACATTGAGTATATTTACCGGAAAAAAAAATTGAGTATAAAAGTATAATATTTTAAAAACATTAAGTATTTTAGCCGCAATTTACTCTAAATAAAATAAAGCTTAAAAAAATATGACCAATTATTTCTTAAATAGTTATCGTCTGATTTACATCTTCTAATAAATAAATTAAAAATGAAATATGTATTCGATGGTGATGTAATTGTAATAAAATTATAACATCCTTGGTCAATTATTTTGTCAAATAAATATTGTTTAAAAGATGACACATGATACCAAAACTAAAGAGAAAGTACAAAAAAAAAAATTAATTAAAGAGTCTCCTTAGCACAACTTATTATAATACGGAGTAGCAAACATACCCGGTTACTTTCCTTTTAAGTTCTTAACTACTTAAATGTAATTTTATTTTTCTAACAATTTATTGAGAAAGTTACAGATATTATTATTATTATTATGATTTTACAGCTAGATATAATTTAATATTATTTAATAAAACATGTAATCGTATTAGTTGGATTGTTTTAATGCTGGAGTTATTTGCATGACAACGATTGTTTCACAAGTTATGAATTCTTTCAATTTTCAGTTGGTTGCTGTTTGAATTAAAATAGACTCTTTCAATTCTTTCAATTGTATTGTTTCAATATGTTATTCTAACATATTAATTAAAATTTTTACATGATTTACTAAATTTATGTTTTAACTTGTTTATTATTTCTGTTTTTATCCTTTCATAACATATTTATAAGATTTACTATCTACTTTTAAAATAATTTATTGTTATACTAAGATTAATATATTATTTAATAGTAAGTTATGTGAAGAAATTTATATATATATATATATTTCTCTAACTTTTCATAAACTGATATATTAATATTATTTTAATTTTTGTTTTATTATTATTAGTCAAAGTTATTTTAGATTATTGCTAATGTCAAACCTGATTTTGTTATGAGTTTGGAATGAATTACTAATGGCAGTAAATGCATATTGCATATATAAGTTTTTAACTATTTTTGTTCTTTCTAATTTGTTTTATAATAATTATTGGAGCATTTCTTATTATTGTTTCAGAAAGTTATTATTTACTTTCTTGTATTTAATTTTTTTCATCATTCATTTAATTTAGATTTACTAATATATATTTTCTTTATTTATAGTTTAAACACATAATAAAGGTTGCCTAATTCTTCTTTAAATTTGCTAACTTCTTGTTAACGATGTCTTTCATTTTGATGGTGAAGTTGTAGAGGTCGGAGCTTTCATTTGCATTTTAAATGATTTTCTTCTTTTATTTCATAAAGTTTGGCATTAGTGGCTAATTTTATTTTCTCATCTAGAAGAAAGTTGTATTATTATGAACTTTAGATCATTGTTATCTGTTTTCCCGGACATATATCTTTCATGTTAGATATATATTATAAATAGAAAATAAAGTTACTTGGTTGGAAGGATATCCACCTTGTATTATGACTAATGTATTTTATTATATTTATTATCAATGAGTATTTGTTCATTTGTCAAAAAAAAAATTCTCCATAGCACTCCTCTTATTTTTATATGATTTAAAAGTAGAACAATTTAAATCCAATGGAACTAAACTCGTTTAATGCACCCTCACTTTCAATAACATAATTTATAAACAGAAACTAGTCAAAGGGGCAGAGACCCATTCAAGAACACCATACAAGAATAAAAAGGAATATAGTGTAATCTGAATTTTTAAAATAATTTTAGTTAATTGAAATAAACTCGTTTACATTTGGCAAAATATATAATTTTTTCTTCATGATTTCATATTAGGGAAATAAAAAATTTGTTTAATTTATATAGTTGTGATTGTTTATATATAACTATATTTTTCAAACACACATATAAATGATTTGTGTACTGCGCGTGTATAATATATGCTAATTTATATAAGTTATACAGCTTACCAAAAAAAAACTAATGGCATAATTAATGTACCCTAAATCTCAGTCATGTGAAGAGTAGTTAAGAATATTCGACTGCTTAAGAATATGTGCTTAATTAATTAAGTGTATATTATACAACTAATTAATAATGTTGTAAATTTATATGAGGCTACGAATAATTATTTGTGTATAATAAAAGTTATATAAAAACGATTCTTGTTTTGATATTGTATATACATAAAAATTAGGATACAAGTACATACAATTGGGATACAAACAAAAGCTAATAACACAAAATATACATAATTTTTAGACCAATAATTTTATTTAATAGAATAGCCCTCTATTTTGCGGGGGTCATTGTCAAAAAAATTTAAAACTCATCTTTTCGCTGACTTAGCTTTCTCTAAACCTTTTGTCATTAAATAGTGCTTAATTAATATCAAATTGAACCAATTAGGAGGAGCTTTTCTTAATTTAGATTATAAATAAAAAATTATAATAATAATTAGTAGGGTTTCCTAATTTGGTTGCGCGTAGTATACGTATATACAAATATATATATATATATATATATTAGTAGGAGAAGGATCGAGTGAGAGTATTATTAAACTAATTTTTTGACACATACATATCATTTTTCTTAAAAAAAAATCATGAAAATAATATCAATATAACAAATATTAAAATTGGTCTGCAAATACAAACCAATGGTTATGGATCACTATCTATCCAAAATGAAATCTTGTTATCAAATACTATTGTACATGCATTATTAATCTGTGGATGTCACTCTCACTCCCTATCAAAATCAAGGCCAATTTGCATGGTTTTTTTTTATACAATTCATTGAGCCACATGGTTTAAAATACCATATAAGAAAACAATGTATGTATAAATATATAATATGCAAATATACAAGTGTGTATTTATATATAACTAACCAAGAAACTGGCAGCAGCTAGTTTTTATACGTTTAATTAGAGAGTGCAGGAGATGTAGTACATAAATAAATAAAATAAAAACTTATTGATTTATTTAATTTTTGGTTTGGTCTAGGGTAGGTCAGATACTGTTCCAAGGTCACATAATAGGACAGAATTAATACAACCTGGAATGGAATATTAATTAAAGCTTTATTCTCTTTGTTATATAGACATTAATATAGTGCTGCTACTACTCCAGCTTATATAAATACAAAACTCTTTGCCGGGGCATGCTGTATATATGACACTTAATTAGATCTTTTGCCCATAATATGTGAATAGAATCTTATTATTAGACTTTATATAAATGTATACATATGTATAAAAGCTCCTAATTCAGTGTAATATGTTATATTAATTATAGTCATGTTATACTAATTAGGCAAGAACTTATTAGTAGTCTTTATGTAAGATATTCTCTATATATTTTAAGAGCCTATATACCTCTCTAATCAAAAAAGAATAATGATATATGCACTCAAATATTACATCCACTTAGCTAATTACATTTATCAAAATAAAAATCTATTATTTTAAAAAGCATTAATGTATCGTTGAAAATACGGTCTAATTTTTAATTCTATTTCCAATTATATCTCAATTTTGTTTTTTGTTTTTTGTTATTTTTTTCTTCCATTGCATAATTTATTTGTTTGTATAAGTAATAATATCTTATCAAGTAGTCCTTTTTGTCGGTTAGCTCATCTCTGTCTTTTTTGAAGATTGAGATATTTTAAATTTCCAATTATTAATCAAATAAAATATTTATATAATTATTTGATATATTTTGGTATTATATAATTGTTTAATTTAAATTAAAATCACTATATATAACATATAAACTACAACATAAACAAATACCAAAACTTAAATGCACTATCAAACTTAAAACTAATAAACAGCATCACACAATTTATTTTTTAAGCTATACACAAATTAACTAATTTAAAATTTAACAAAAGAAAAATGCGTGTTTATAAATTTTAATGCTATGAAAAAGAAAATAATAAACTTTTTTATACTTTATGTTGTATTCTATTTAGTTTAATAGTACATATTACACTTTAACTTCAAAAATCATTAACTAAACCATATGTCTAAAATCTTATTTTTATTGGTATAAAACCAATCACTTTAAACTAATAAAAATATATAATGTGATTTGATAGTATATTTGAATTTTTTTTACTTCAAAAGTATTTCATCACTACTACAAAAAAAAAAAAAAAAAAAAAAACATTTTAGAGCTCGCTTTGCAAGCCCTCTATTTGAGAGCCTTAAAAACTGATATTTTTTAGGACTCGCAAGAATGATTTTAAGACTCGCAAGGCACCACCACTCCACGGTGGCCATTGGGTTTGATTCTTTAGTAGGTTTTTGTAATGCCCCGAATTCTCCGATGTGTTTAACGGCATGAATAGTAGGCCGGGAGGGCCATACTTGCTTAATTAATTGATAAAATGCATGTATATGTTGATTATATTATAATATGATGTGAAATGCATGCATGTGAGTCCATATTTTTAATTACAGGGGTGTGATGGTAACTTGGCCCGTTGAGGGTAAATTGTTTGTTTGGATGCATGTCGGTGATATATTGTTAAGGCCACATTATAATGTGGATTTGTTCGAGCTATTCGGCATGAGACGATCTCTAAGTATTAAAGTAGCGGTTTAGTCATAACGGGATTAAGTTCGAGGCTTGGGGTGAGTTTCGAGATGTTTTAATGATTAGAGCGTTGCCGGGAGTAAAAAGGGTAACGGGACATGAATTATTGGTGTTTGGGAATTTTGAGAATAGCGGGAATTGGGAAGCGTTAATTATGATTAACGGTATAGGTTCGAAAGTACCAACTTTGCCCTTGGGAAGGCTTTATAAACTTTTAAAGACCTATGGGTATTTTAGTCATTTGGGTTTGGATTTATATGGCTTTGGATGGCTGTAGAAAGAGAACATAAAAACAGAGAAAGAATTACCCTTCCCGTACATCCATTTCTCTCTTTCTTCCTTTGAAGTTTTTGGTCCCAATTTAAAGATACAAGCTAGGAAATCAAAGCTTGGGAGTTGTAGACTCGGTTCATCCATTGAAAAGGACTTTAATTCCATTTGAGGTAAGAATTCATCCATGAAAAACAAGCCATACTCTGTTTTACTTTATAGTTTTCAGCTTATAGTTTTGGTGTGGATAGTTGGAATCAATGGGAGTTTTTGTGTAAGATTGATTGGGTTTTGATGAGGGTATGATGTAGATGAAGTTTAGGGGTTGAATTGGGTGTTTTGGTAAGGTTTTGGATTGGTTTGGAGGGTTTGGTTTCAAGAGAAATCGCAAAGAAGATGAACCAGAAAGTTTCTGGTCTGTAATTGGTGCAGCAGCGCCACTTAGGGCGCAGCAGCGCTATTCAGGGCTCAGAGCTGGGTTCTCTGACTTGGAAATAGGGCTGCAGCGCCACTCATAGGGCTGCAGCGCCATTTGATGGGGCTGCATCGCTAGTCCATTTTTCAGCAAACCTATTTTAGGGCTCGGAATGATCCTTAAGGTTCGGGGTTTGGTTCCTTTGCCCCATTTGAGTATATTAAGAATCCCGAGAGTAGGGGATTGATCCCGAGAGTGTGGTTTTAGATTGTAAACCATTTATTAATTTATTTTATTAATGGATTATAATTGGTTATGATTAGGTAACCGCTAAGGAATCTAAAGGTTGATCGTTCTCAAGGGTTGTTCTTTTACTCATTCTAGCTCGAACCAGAGGTAAGAAAAATGCACCCCAAGTGTGACATGCATGGATATTCATGAGGCATGTTGGTTGTGTTAATATGGACTTGGATTGAATAAAGAATATTTAGCATATGTTGCTCACTTGCGCATGGTACTGACTCATTAGTCAGATTTGGCAAATGTGCTAGTATCAACTGTGAAGCTGTGACTTATTAGTCAGGTTCGGCAGTGGTACTGGGCACTGGTCACATTGAGCTGACTCATTAGTCAGGGCGGCCTTAGCGTGTTAACGCAAGCCAACAAGATTAGATCTAATCAACTATCAGCATTGAATGTCTCAAAGAGCGTTAATGCCAGACCGACCCCGAGGGTCGATGAATGAATTAAGCGCTTGGAGGCTAGTGGCTTACCTAGCAGCCACTCTCCCACTTGAAACAGTGACATGCTTGTCAGTCACTCAGTATGGTTTACCAGAACCTGTTGAAGGTTAGTGGCTTACCTAGCAGCCACTCTTCCATTTGAATTAGTGACTTGCTTGCCAGTCACTCAGTATGGTTTATCAGGACCTCATGTGATGTTCACTCTTTTGTTTGAAAGCTTTATGCTCAGTGTGATTATAATGATAATCATTTGATAATGTTTATGAAAAGTGTTATGTTTTCTTGCTGGGCTTTGGCTCATGGGTGCTATGTGGTGCAGGTAAAGGGAAAGAAAAGCTCACCTAACCTTGAGTGGAGAGCTGATGTGGTGATGTGTACATATGCGGCCGCTTGACCACCACGGCCAAGGAGTTCTCAGAGGAACTAGGGGGTTTACCTTATTTTTGCCACTTAGGTCGGCGGGATTGTAAATTTTAAACAGTAGTGACCATTTTGTACTGAGAACAACTTGTAAACGTTTTGTTTAGCTCTGCAGAGCAGTTTGTAATGAAAATCTCCATTTCCTTTTTATTGGTTTTACACCTTAACCTGTTAATTACACTTAGAGCACGTTTTTGACCAAAGGACTCGGGTAGCGAGTCAAATTTCCAGTCCACCGTTCACCGTAACTGTTCTGGGGCAACCAGTGCGTTACAACTTGGTATCAGAGCAATGCCAAGGTTAAGGTTCCTGTAGACTGGCTGGGCATGTACACACATCACTGAAGTCAAGCTCGACTCATGGTTTGGTAACTCTTTATGTGGTTATGTGCATAACTGCCTAAATGTGGTGCAAATGCTTTACCTGTATGCATAAGACACTGTGTTGGCCTTGTGCCCCTGAAATATTATAAACCATTATGTGATACATGCTGAGTGCTGAGTGCCATAAACATGTATATGTTTGTGAATATTGAATGACTGTGGAATATGATAATTGTCTGCTTGTTCTTGGACCGTGAGGCGGCAAGATGTTTAGTTATTACTACCTGACTGGCCGTATTGATTATTGTTTCAGTAAGGTATCAGTGACAGAATGAACCCAGAACAAACAGATACTGCAGCTGGCCAGAGTGGTCAGGGTCAGAATAATAACAACAGCCAGGGTCAAGAAAATGACCAATCCCAGATTCCACAGCCAGCACCTGCAAACTGGCAGCAGTTGTTTAATGATTTGCAGGCTATAGTGTTGAAATAGGGAGAGGAGCTTCGTCTCCTGAGACAGCAACAAGTGCCTACAGTGGTTAATGTATCAAAGGCACCTTCTGTGTCAGTGCCAGCAGCAGGGCAGCTGCTTGAGGTTGTAAACAGATTGGAACCTCTTTATGAGCGGTTCAGGAAACAACAACCTCCAGTGTTTGAAGGCAGTGCAGATCCTATCAAAGCTGAACAATGGATGAGCATGATTACCACTATTCTTGACTTTGTGAGGGTAGTTGGTATTGAGAGGGTGGCCTGTGCTGCCTATATGTTTCGGGATGATGCCCGGATTTGGTGGGAGGTGGTTGGCCAGACCAAGGATGTTAATCTCCTGAGTTGGGAGGAGTTTCAGACCTTGTTTAATGAGAAGTACTATAATGATGCTATTCGAGCGGCGAAGGCTGATGAATTTATGAGGCTTTTTCAGGGAAGCTTATCAGTAATTGAGTATGCCTTAAAGTTTGTCCGTTTGGCAAAGTTTGCCAAAGAGCTGGTGCCCACTGATGGGACCAGGAGAGAGAGATTCCTCCAGGGGCTACAGCCCAGGTTAGCCCGTGACGTTCGCATCACCACTGTGGCAGGAGTCACTACTTATGCACAGGTGGTGGAGAAGGCACTCACAGCTGAGAGTGCAGAGATTAAGATCTGGCGTGACAGTGCAGCCATAAAGGATTTTAGGAGGACAGTTCCTCCATTTGTTGGTTCTAGTAGGGGTGTTGGCCCCAGTGATCAGAAGAGGAAGGTTCCTGATACCTTCCCAATTCCAGGTCCTGACAGAAGACCCCGTGGCATTACAATGAGTCGTCCTGGAGGTAGTGAAGCCTGGAAGACTCGTCCTGAATGCCCTAGGTGCAAGAGGCGCCATTTGGGAGAGTGTAGGGCAAAGGCCTGCTATTTGTGTGGAGCGGTGGGTCATCTTAAGAAAGATTGCCCTCAGATAGGGAAAGAAGAACCCATAAAGGTGGACAGCTCGGCCCCAGCTCGAGTGTTCATGTTGACTCAAGCAGAAGTTGAGGCTTCCCCCTCAGTTGTTACAGGTCAGCTTCTTAGTGCAGGAACCCCTTATCATGTGTTAATTGATTCTGGTGCTACACATTCCTTTGTTGCTAGTAGCATTATTGATAGGTTGTGTAGACCTTGTGATTTCTATGCTGTGGGGTTTGGTACTTTGTTACCCACTGGAGAGTTAGTGGAATCTAGAAGATGGGTCAAATCTTTGCCAGTGACAGTAGAGGGCAGAGAGTTGTCAGTGGACTTGATAGAGTTAGTCATGACTGACTTTGATATGATACTGGGTATGGATTGGTTGGAAAAGTATGGGGCAACTATTGACTGCAGAAGGAAGATGGTCACCTTTGAGCCTGAAGGTGAGGATCCTTTTGTGTTTGTTGGTGCTGTGCATGGACCCCGTATTCCTATGATTTCGGTGTTGAGGGCCAGGGATCTACTGCAGAGAGGTTGCATTGGATTCTTAGCCAGTGTGATTGACACCACTCAGGTCATGCCAGTGAGACCAGAGGATACTAGACTTGTATGTGAGTTTCTGGATGTGTTTCCAGAAGATTTTCCAGGATTACCACCACACAGAGAGATTGAGTTCGTTATAGAACTGGCACCAGGGACGGAGCCAGTGTCTAGAGCACCATACAGAATGGCCCCAGCTGAGTTAAAAGAATTGAAGGTGCAGTTGCAAGAGCTGCTAGATATGGGTTTCATTAGACCTAGTTTCTCACCCTGGGGTGCGCCAGTTCTGTTTGTAAAGAAGAAAGATGGTTCTCTGAGAATGTGTATAGATTACAGGGAACTGAATAAGTTGACAATTAAGAACCGATATCCTTTGCCAAGGATAGATGATCTTTTCGATCAGCTGCAAGGTATGAAGGTATTCTCTAAGATCGACCTTCGTTCTGGTTATCATCAGTTGAAGGTCAAGGAGGGAGACATACCGAAGACTGCCTTCCGTACCAGGTATGGGCATTATGAGTTTCTAGTTATGTCATTTGGATTGACTAATGCCCCTGCTGCTTTCATGGATATGATGAACAGAGTGTTCAAGGATTATTTAGACCAGTTTGTGATCGTCTTCATCGATGATATTCTGGTATATTCTCAGACTGAGTCAGAGCATGAGCAGCATCTGAGGTTGGTTCTACAGAGACTGAGAGAACACAGATTGTTTGCAAAGTTCAAGAAGTGTGAATTCTGGTTGTCTCAGGTATCCTTTCTTAGACACATTGTCAGTAAGGAGGGGATTAAGGTAGATCCAGCAAAGATCGAAGCGGTCAGAGATTGGCCAAGGCCAAAGAATGCTTCTGAGGTTAGAAGTTTCCTTGGGTTGGCAGGTTATTACAGGCGGTTCGTGGAAGGGTTCTCAAAGATTGCTAGTGCTTTGACTGAGCTGACACGCAAGAGCCAGAAGTTTGTGTGGTCAGATAAGTGTGAGAACAGCTTCCAGGAACTGAAGCAGAGATTGATTACAGCTCCGATTCTGAGTCTTCCGACAGACCAGGAGAAGTTTTTGATTTACTGCGATGCTTCTCATCAGGGTTTGGGTTGTGTCTTGATGCAATCAGAGAAGGTTATAGCTTATGCTTCTCGTCAGTTGACAGAGTATGAGAAGAGGTATCCTACTCATGACTTAGAGTTGGCAGCGGTGGTTTTTGCTTTAAAGATATGGAGGCACTATCTCTATGGAAAGAAGTGTGAGATCTATACAGACCACAAGAGCCTGAAGTACTTCTTCACCCAGAAGGATCTGAACATGAGGCAAAGGCGTTGGCTGGAGTTAGTAAAAGACTATGATTGTGAAATTTTGTATCATCCAGGAAAAGCCAACGTGGTAGCTGATGCTTTGAGCCGAAAGGGTCCGGGGCAGATTCATGGTATGAGGCTGATAGCCAGAGAGTTAGCAGATGATATGACCAGAGCTGGTATAGAGTTGCTGGTGGGCCAGTTGGCTAACATTACGCTGCAGTCTACACTGCTGGAGAGAATCAAAGAGGGTCAGTTGGGTGATCCACAGCTAATCAAGATCAGAGAGGATGTTCTGGCTGGAGCATCCAGGGATTATACAGTGTCTGAGGTAGGCTTGTTGAGATACAAAGGACAGATATGTGTTCCGTTAGACACTGCATTGAGGCGAGAGATTCTGGATGAATCTCATACTACACCTTACTCTTTGCATCCAGGCACCATGAAGATGTACCAGGATGTGAGATCGTTATATTGGTGGCCGGGGATGAAGAGAGATGTAGTAGAGTATGTGGCTAAGTGCTTGACATGTCAACAGGTCAAGGCTGAGCATCAGAGGCCGACAGGGTCATTGCAGCCTCTGGATATTCCAGAGTGGAAGTGGGAAGACATCACGATGGATTTTGTGGTGGGCTTACCCAGGACTACTGGTCAGCATGACTCCGTTTGGGTGATAGTGGATCGCTACACCAAGTCAGCTCACTTTCTTCCAGTGAGGACTACATATACAGTTGATCAATATGCAGATCTCTATGTGAAAGAGATCGTGTGGCTCCATGGTGCACCTAGATCGATCGTGTCAGATCGGGACCCTACTTTTACTTCCAAGTTCTGGGGGAGTTTGCAGAAAGCCATGGGGACAAAGTTGAAGTTCAGTACAGCTTATCATCCTCAGACAGATGGGCAATCTGAGAGGACGATACAGATATTGGAAGACATGCTGAGAGCATGTGTGCTGGATTTCAGTGGATCTTGGAGTAAGTATCTGCCTTTGATAGAATTCTCCTACAACAACAGTTACCAATCTACCATTGGAGTAGCACCTTATGAGATGTTGTATGGTAGGAAGTGCAGATCTCCCATTCATTGGGATGAGACAGGAGAAAGGAGATACTTAGGTCCTGATGCAGTCCAAAGGACCAGTGAGGCTATTGAGAAGATTAGAACTAGAATGCTTGCTTCTCAGAGTAGACAGAAGAGCTATGCAGATCCCAAGCGTAGGAACGTGGAGTTCAAGGTAGGAGACTATGTTTTCCTCAGAGTCTCACCATGGAAAGGGGTGAGAAGGTTTGGGAAGAAAGGCAAGCTGAGTCCTAGATTTGTAGGTCCATTTGAGATCCTGGAGATGATTGGTCAGGTGGCTTACAGATTGGCTTTGCCTCCGGCGTTGTCTGCCGTGCATAATGTATTCCATGTATCAGCTCTTCGGAGATATGTATCTGATGTGGGCCATATTCTGAGTAATGAAGATCTGGAGCTTGAGCCAGATCTCTCATTTGAGGAGCAACCAGTTCAGATACTTGACAGAAAGGACAAGGTCCTCAGGAATATGACAATACCTTTGGTTAAGGTGTTGTGGAGGAACAACAAGGTCGAGGAGGCGACCTGGGAGTTGGAGTCAGTTATGTAGAAGTGTGGCCGACGAAGCCCAAGATGCAAGGAATATGGTGGTGGTGGTTCATCTCGTGGTGGCTCGAGGTGGTCGAAAAGTTTAGGAGCCACGTGTGAGGGGCTGAGCTTTGGGGGTTTGGAGTTTCAAGGGGCCGCGCGTCGATTGGGGCAGCGCGTGGCGATGAGCGGCGACGGCAAGGTGGTTGTTTGGCCTTGGCAGAGAGGAGCAAGAGAGAGAGAGAGGGAGCTTCGGGAGAGAGAGAGAACCGAGGAGAGAGAGATAGTGATTTTTATGTTTTTTTTTTATATTATTGAGTGATTTCAGGGATTGGAGGAAATTTGTGATTTTTTAAAATTCAAACTTTTAGGACACACATAAGTTTTTAGGACTTGCACCACGTGTCTTAAAAAAAATCTTTAAGGACTCGCAATAAGTGTCCTAAAAAGTCCAAGAGATGTTTGTTAAAAAAAATTCAAACTTTTAGGACATACGTAGTTTTTAGAGATCGCTCCGCGAGCCTTAAAAGAAATTATTTGCGAGCCCTAAAAAGTCCAGAACTGTTTTTAGGGCTTACATCTAGGTGAGTGCCTTAAAAAAATGTCCTAAAAACATGTTTTTGTAGTAGTACATATTTTCACTTTTGTTCTTCTTATTATCCAAAGAAAAAAAAGAAGACAAATTCCACATCTATATCAAGAATTATTGAATCATATAGTGATTTCAATGCACCTATTCTCCACCACAATCATTTTAAATTTTGCTTCAATATTTGTGACAAACGCCTATATATAGGTATTCTCATTATAAATGAGATAGTAAAAAAAAAAAAGATGACTTTATTTGTAATTGAAAATAAAAAAAGTTATCTCCAAAAAAATAAAAACATAAATGAGATCAATGACCTAAGTTTTTTTGCAAGAAGTTTGATATTATTTACAATTGTTGACTTGACTCCTCATTATTTGTTTTGAAATTTCAATTATTTGTATATCATAGTTTTGTCACCTTTAAAACATATTCTTTTTTTTCTTTGTTTCATGTAACTTTGTCGTTGTATTATTTGTTAGTTGTATAAAATTATTTGTATAGAGAAAAATTATGTAATAGTTACGCTAATATAAATTAAATTTTATCATATACTTTGTTTATTATTATTTATATATTTACATAATTTTTGGTCTATATAAATATTTTTTTATTATAATAGCAACACCTTGCATGAGCTTCCATCACTATAGTATAGTGTGTGTATATATATATATATATATGATAAAAATGTTTTTTCACGAACTATAACATTTCTAGACTTCTGCCTCCTGAATTTTTTTGCTTGGTAAAAATATCTTTGAATTATAGTATTTGTAGACTTTTGTCCATTCCGTTCAAAATAGTACTAATTTGATTACGTGAAATTTAAAAAAATATTTTTTAATAATTAATTGATTTTAAATTATAAAAAAATAAAAATGATTCCAATAATTAAAAAATCAATAAGCATAATTAATTTTTAATCTAAATATAATTTTTTTAAAACTAAACTCAATATTTCTAAACTAAATTATACTTTGAACTAAACTAAATTAAAATATTTAATTTTTTTCTTCATTGTTTTCTAAATGTTTTTCATTATCTACATTTGAAATATAGATTTGGTTGACTTTTTAATTTAGCTTGGTTTAAAGATTTTAATTTAGTTTAGAAATATAGATTTTAGTTTTTTTTTTAAATTATATTTGGATTAAAAAAATTATACTTATTGATTTTTTATTTATTATATTTTATATAATTTAATAAATTTAAAAATAAGTTGTTATTAATTTTTTATTTTTTTTCTAATTTAAAATCAATTAATTAATAAAAAAATTGGACAATTCTTCTATAGGGGCTTCACTTTAAGCCCTGCCGGTAGGGCTTTCAGTGTTTCTCGACCCGTGAACAGTTTTCGGCGCGACTTTTTTTTATGGCCGTGTATATTGTAGTTATTTAGAGCATCCTGCAAATTTTTTAAAAATTTCGAATAGTTTACAATACCGAAAACTAGGTTCAAACATATTGTTTTCCACGCGCATAAAAAAAATTAGTCACATGTACAACAACATGTTTGAACCTAGTTTTCGGTACTGTAAACTTTTTGGAATTTTCTGAAAATTTGCAGAATGGTTTAAATAGCTACAATATACACGGTTATAAAAAAAATCGCTCTGAAAACTATTCACGGGTTGTAAACACTGAGAGCCCTACCGGTAGGGCTTAAAGTGAAGCCCCTATAGGAGAATTCCTCTAAAAAAATTATTTTTTAATATTTTTTTAACTACCACGTCATCAAATCGTTACTATTTTGAACCACTACAACAAAATAGACATTTAATGCTATATGGGGGAGACATTGTAGACATTTAATGTCTCCCCCTAGGGGAGACGTTGTTGCAGGAGCCATCTAAAGTGGCCATATGACGTCTCCCATGGGGAGACTTTGTAGACTTCCAACGTCTCCCCCTGGGAGACGTCATTGGTTTTTGTAATTTTTTTTAAAAATAATTAAATAATTATTTTCAATATATTAATTAATAGAATTAAATATATTAATTTTTTTTTGAAATAGAATTAAATATATTAATTAAAAAATCTAAATTATATGCAAATTTAAATTGTGAATTTTCATTAATAAAACCGAAATGTGTATATAATATGTTTTTGCTAGCTAAATATACAAAATTGTAATATTTGTTGTTAAACATACAAAATTAACAAATATTACTCTAGCTAGCTAGACATATGGTAAGAAATAAATGTAAAAAAAAACCTAAAATGTGGGACGATGACCTTGAATTATCGGTAGCATATGGTTCGCCCAGTGTTGTCTCAGTTCATTAATATGTGCTGGTGTATATGGCGTAGTGTTTAGCTACAAAAAAATACAAAATAAAATATATTAGTTAATTATGATTTAATTATATATACTTTAATAATAAATAAATTGTTAACTATGTCTATGAAAAATTAAACTAAAAAATATATTAAATAAGCATACGAAAAATTGGCAGCATTTCCCCTATATTAGTAACTTAACCATTTGTCAATCTAATCAAATCCAATCGAATAAGTACAACACAATACAAATATAATAATAGAATAATAAAATACATAATTCTAGACAAAATCGAGCAGCATTTCCCCTATATTAGTGATCTAACCATCTGTGAACAACAAGTCAAAAAATTCAAATAACACACAATAAGTTTCTTCCTTATAGCTCCGCAGCACACAAACAAATTTTTCAGAACCTATTTCACTAAAACACACAGTTCTCAACCTTCTGTTATCACCGAAACACACAATTTTAATCTCAGAACCTACTTCACTATGGATGAATATTTAAGATATTTAAACCCCTCTAACAAAAGTTTTATAATATTAAAACAAGAAAGAAGATAATGTATGTACCACTTGCAATTAATAGTCCTTGCTAACAAATTTACTTCACTTTGCAAAGAGCGCACTTTGCTATTAAATTCACAACCTACAAAACTAAATTAATTAATAAATAAAATATTAATAAACAAACTTCATTAAATAATTAGATTAACAATAATTTATTATTGAACTTTTAGAAACTTAAAAACCTCAAATGTGTGCTTGAAATCGAAATTTGAAGCAAAAATCTTAGTTAAAACCACAACTTAAAATTTTTAATTAATTAATTAATAAAATATTACTAAATCAATAAAATAACATAACTATATATAAATAACCTACTTAAATTTTAATAAAGATTACAAATATATATAATTTTCTAATTAAATAATAATATAAATTAAAAAAAATTATAAACATTATAAACTTGAATTACTATTTTGTATGTAAAATTCAAATTAAATTATTTTTCTTATTTTAGACAATTATTAAATATATTTTAGCAAAACATATTTACATATATATACTTAACAAACATTAAAAAATAATTAAAAAATGTATAATTTTCGGATTAAATAGTAATAAAAATTAAAAATAGTAAATAATGTGGTATCATCTTAAAATTAAACAATATAGTATCTCAAATATACATAAAAATTATTTTTCATACTTTAAACTAATATTTCTAATAAAACCCACAAATCATATTAAAAAAATGCACAAAAATAATTTTTTATACCATTCTAACTATAATACATTGTTTAATCTTAAAATCCTATCTCAAATATGCTTTAAATCCACTTTGTTGAGCCAAAAATCACCCAAAACCGCAACTCATAAACCCTAAAATCCCAATATCAATTCCTTAATAACTAGAGACAATAAGCATGAAAATTATCCTAACTATTATACAACACTTATAAATAATAAAAACTTACCTCAAATGAAACTTTATAGCCTAAAATCGGCCAAAATCGTCAAAAAATTGCCTTGAAATCGCCCAGAAAATCGCCATTCTCCGCCTCTGGTTCGTGCGCTCGGGGAAGAAGAAAGAAAGGTTGAATATATATATTAGGCCAAACATTTAACGTCTCATCTGGGAAGACGTGCTAGACATCTAACGTCTCCCCTGGGGAGACGTCCCATGTGGCACGTCTCCCCAGGGGAGACGTTAGATGTCTGGCACGTCTTCCCAAGGGAGACGTCAGATGCTCTTACAAGTCTGATATTTTATAAATAAATAATTTTATATTCATATTTTTCAATTAACGTCTCCCACCACTTTTAATGACTTACCTTGGTAGTCATCAATAATAACTTTTAATGACTTACACCATTAGACTTTAAATATCCCTGAATACTTTTAATGACTTACACCATTGGTGTAAATCATTATAGAGAGTCATTAAAAGTGAAAATTATTGTAGTGAACGGAATTGACAAAAGTCTATAAGTACTATAGTTCAAGGGTATTTTTGTCAAGCAAAAAATTATGGAGACAGAAATCTACAAGTGCTATAGTTGCTATAGTTGGGGGAAAAACATTTCATCATATATATAAATATCACAAGGTACACATGAGTGGAGGGTCAACTATCTCTTCATGTAGAGGTTATGTGGGATATGCCAATCCCCACCAATTAATATCGAATTTCACCTAACCTAGTTTATTGGTTTTTCAATGTTTTTGTATTTTTAGATAATTACAAATACCACCATGAAATCTGGATTATTTGCTTTCTAGATCCTTCGCATGATCCATTTAAAAAGAAAAATGGAATGCCAAAAACGGTATTATATATATTCTTTCGTATTTTGTTTTTTGTAACAATTTTCTGACATTGTGAAATTGATTTTATGTTCTCTCCCCTTCATTTAAATGAGGGCAATTTCGTGCTTTGAAAAAAATCCTATAAAAATTACTATAATACGGTGGAGGATTTAAAATAAATAAATAAACTATTCTCAAATTATTTACAAAGTATATTTCTTACAGGAATCAAGGCCCTTATTGAAAACGTATATATATATAATCATGGGATATAATATTAAATGTAATATATAACATGTGAAAAATTTCCGGACAAAATTATATTAGTAAAACTCAAATTTATTGTGTACATATACTAACTAATAATGAGTTTGACTAAAATTATGTTCATTATTATTAAATTACGTTGTCGTATGAATAAGCATAAAAATGTTAAGTTATTAATAAAAAAAATAGGTAATTTTATTAATTACTTATTGATTTTTAGATTGAACACTGCCATTCTTGTCAATTATAAAATAATCACTTATATATATAATAATTTCAGTTATCAAATATAATATATGATTAACAGAACACATTGAATTTAATTTGATAATTATATATAAACAGATCAATTTCGCATAAAATTTGATTAGGAGTAGTCTGATTATTCCTGAGCTGACAGAAGTGTTAATTTGACTAATTAGTTAGAGAATCAAATGCTTAAATTAAAGCTAGATGTACTAATTATATATATAAATTAAAAAAGAAAAAGTATTTTCGATTAAGTTTGCTGACTTTGGCATGAGATCATTGGAAAATAATAAGAAAATAAAATATTTATATGACATGGAAATTAGTAATTAATTAAAGCACATTACATATGCCACAGCATTTACACGTCAGCAAAACCATGGTTTCCTGTTGTTGGGGCAAAAGCTACCTCTCTCTCTCTCTCTCTCACACATCT
Organism: Humulus lupulus; assembly: GCF_963169125.1. Classification (NCBI taxonomy): domain Eukaryota; kingdom Viridiplantae; phylum Streptophyta; class Magnoliopsida; order Rosales; family Cannabaceae; genus Humulus; species Humulus lupulus. The sequence continues at coordinate 275,206,236 of NC_084795.1, read as the reverse complement.
TTTTCAGATTATATATAAATAATTAAATAAAAATGTGCAATTTTTTTTATTTGCTTATTTATTTATTTTTATTTTTTTAGGGACCAGTCTCAACTTGCTATTTATATATATAGCTCCTCCATCAAACCAATTTTTAAAGCACTCTATATTTCTAGGATTAATATTTCTCTCATGTGTTGACATTTAACTGGTCATGAACTTAAATAAAATATAAAAATTGGTCACAATTTATTTTAAGTAATGTTTTTATTAGTCCAATCAAGTTAAGTAGCGTTACTTTTAATGTAAACTCAGGCAATTGGCTTAAAAAAACACCAAAGAGATTAACATGAGTAAATATCCTAGCTAGCTATATATATAGCTAATAATAAGTAATATTTGTTATAATAGGACTTGAATTTTTGCCTTTCTCATAAAGCAAGATATCTCAGTTTTCTCGGTTACTTATTATAATAATATGACTCAGTAAAACATAAGTTATTTTTTCGTACGTAATCAAAATTCAAATCAGCTATGTATGCTAGTGTTAATTAATTTACTTTAATTAGATTTATTATGGATTATTATTATTATTGATGAGTACCATGTTTGTTTCTTTACTTTTTTTTGGTCTTGTTTTTGACATTTATTAATTCAACATGTATGTATATATATATAAATATAAATGTATAAATCTCAGCCATGTCAATGTAAAAGTCTTAACTTCTCTCTCTCTCTCTCTCTCTATATATATATATATGTAGTGTAAGTATCATTCCCGGCAAGTTGCAGAGCTGGTCCTGTCAGCATGATCTCTATCGATATATATATCTCATTTTATCTCTTTTGGATTTCTCTATTCATCCTCTTCTCTCATTCTCCTCCTCGGATTACATCTCCTTCTGAGTATGTTTATGATCATATATATATCCACAAATATGCCCATTATTAACCAATTAATAATAAGGAAGAATTATCCTGTGACCATTATTTTACAGTGAGTACTATATTCTCTTTTTTCTTAATTCATTATTATTTCATGCTTAATTACCAGTCATATATATATACGATTTGTTATATATTAACATGAATAACTATTGATTAACATTCTATATATATATATAGGTAGTAGTCATGTGGCCTCGGTTAGTAGCTAACAAAGTCCTGAAGAAGAGACTGGGAAGCAACAATTTTGTGGCAGATTTTCCGATCAGCATTAACTCATCATCATCATCATCATCAGCCGAGTCAACGACGTCGTCTTTGCCGGAAAACACTCCTAGCTTTGATGATCATCACACATCTTTAACTCTTAACACCACAATCTTCAATCAGCACAAGCTCAACGTCCATAACTACAAGTACGTAGTTACTTATTTATAAATTTTGCATTTTATATATATATAAGGCTTGAGTTATACATTATTATAAATTTCCATATTGTTTTCTTGTTATATTAAGGTTCTTTACTAGTACATGGAACGTGGGTGGGGTGGAACCACATGAGGATTTGAATTTGGAGGATTGGATAGACCCGTCTTGTGACATCTATGTTTTTGGGTACAAATTTTTTTATTTATTTAAAGATCATCATCATCAATTTATATACATGAAATCAACTTATACATAGTATATATATGTGTTTGTGTATAGGTTTCAAGAAATTGTGCCTCTAAAAGCATCAAACGTTCTAGGATATTCAGAGAGCAGTAGAATTGCAAGGAAATGGAACAGTTTGATCAGAGAAGCATTGAACAAGAAAGTGAATAACAAATACTATTACAATAATAAGGGAAACTCGATCATAGATCAGAGCAGTAATAGCTTTGACCAAAAGAGCTTCCAGTGTATCATAAGTAAACAGATGGTTGGGATTTTGGTGTCTGTTTGGGTCAGAACAAGTCTTGGTCCATTTATTAAGCACCAGAGTGTCTCATGCGTAGGCTGCGGCATCATGGGCTGCCTAGGAAATAAGGTACGTACATTTATATTCTATAATTTTTTGTGAAACAACCAAACTCGACCCAACAATAACTCCAGTCCAGTCCAGTACAGTACTCATCATATATATATATTCATTAACTTATAATTGTTGTTGTTGGTGGTGCAGGGTGCAGTGTCAGTGAGATTTCAGATACACGAAACGAGCTTATGCATTGTGTGTAGTCATCTGGCTTCTGGGGGCAGACAAGGAGATGAGAAATATAGAAACTCTAACGTGACAGAAGTTCTATCAAGAACAACTTTTCCCAGAGGTGCTTTGCTTGATTTGCCTCAGAAGATTCTGGACCACGAGTACGTATGCTTAAACCAGTCCAAACATATATATATATATATAATTAATTAAATACATAATTTAATATTCCCTTTCTTGTCAATCTTACTCTCGTCAATGTTTCTTTCACTAGAGATCGAGAAAATAAAGACAGCAAAAACTAATTTATTGAAAGCTTTAAAGTAAAGTAACATTATTTTTATTATTATTATTATTATTGTTGGGTCTGCTTAATTCCATATCTGAATTTGTCGTAACTACAGCTATAGCAGAGGCTTGAATGCCGCCATAAATATAAAATTGTTATTTTTAGTGTATTTTTATGATCAATTGGGGAGTTTAAAATTCAAAAGGGGCAATGAGTCTATATAGTCCAATGGATTGTTGATTAAGAGCCTGAAAAGATCGATTGTATTTACTGGTAGCTAGACAGTCTCTATATATATGTTTTTTTTTTTGATAAATTAAAATATTGGCAAGTAGTTGATATCCTCATAAATATCATAATCATAATTAAATATTATATATGTGTCACAATTAAATACGAAGTCTTCAGACAAGTTAATAAATTAAATAATTAAGATATTGAAGCTTTGAAAAATGAAAACTAAAGATAGTCGAGCATGAGCTGGTAATTGAGTGCTGTTGAATATGTGCAGTCGGGTAATATGGCTTGGAGATTTGAATTATAGAATTTCTTTGCCTGAAGCAAGGACCCGTTTGTTAGTGGATAAAGGGAATTGGTCGGCCTTGCTAGAAAATGATCAGGTATATTTATATATTTATATTTATATTATTAACTGAGGCAAACAAAAAGAGTATACATATACAATTAATATCCGTACACAAAAATAAATGTATATATATACATATTTGGGAATTTTATTTTAAGTTCTACATATTGGACTTTTAGTATTTTTTATCCGTGAACAGTTTTCAATGCGATTTTTTTTTATGAGCGTGTATATTGTAGCTATTTAAAGCACCCTGCAAATTTTCAGAAAATTCCGAATAATTTACAATACCGAAAACTAAGTTCAAATATGTTATTACACACGTAACTAATTTTTTTTATACACGTGGAAAGAAACATATTTGAACATAATTTTCGGTACTGTAAATTATTCAGAATTTTCTAAAAATTTCCAGATGCTCTAAATAGCTACAATATATACGATCATAAAAAAAATTCGCGCCGAAAACTGTTCACGGGTCGAGAAACACTGAGAGACCCCACCAATAGAGCTTAAAATGAAACCCTAAAAAAATTGTCATATATATCGTTTGTATACATTAGTGATATAACCTTTGGGTAACTAAATAGTAGCTAGGAAACAAAAAGTTTGTTTGAAAATGTGTTTAACAAAATTATACATATTCTTTTGGGTAACTATTAATTAAGTTGTTGTACTTGAAAACAAAAGGATTTTGAAAGACTCCTCAAATCGATCTACTGTGTAATTTTATGATGATATAGCTCAAACAAAAAAGAATTCCACAAGAGATTTTCAATCCCTATATATATATATATATATATATTCTAATTTGGCTAATTATTTATGATATTGATCAGCTGAGAAGAGAACTCATGGATGGCCAAGTATTTGAAGGGTGGCATGAAGGAGCTATAAAATTTGCTCCCACTTACAAATATTGTGTCAATTCTGATGCATATTTTGGAATTGTTAATGGCACTAAAGGTGAAAAGAAACGAGCCCCAGCATGGTACGTAATGCATTTTCTCTCTTTTCTTTTTTTTTTAAAAAAAAAAAGAAAAGAATAAATTTGCCTGAGAATTTGACTGTTTTTGTGTAACTAATAGTAACAACAAATTTGTTTTTTTGTGTTTTCTATTCTATCAAATATAAATTCCAGGTGTGATCGTATAATTTGGTATGGAGAGGGATTAAAGCAACATTTTTACAGTAGAGGAGAATCAAAGTTGTCAGATCATAAGCCTGTCAAGGCATTGTTTTCAGCAGAAGTGTGCGTTTTGAAAACACTTGGAGCAATCCGTGGTTTCTTTCTATCAGAAAGGTTTGAACAAATTAACAGGAATATTGATCATCACCATCATCATCGTCGTCATCATGATATATCTTCCGACGATGATCATTTTATATGTAATGAAAAAATAAGTTTGTGTCAAACCTGAACCAAAAAAAATAATAAAATTATGTGTGTGAACTACGTCTATTTTAATTTTAAAAAGATTTTTTCTTTCTTCTTAAAATCAATATTTGGGTTAGAGAGGCAAGACTACAGAAGGCTACTCTTTAAGTTTAAAATCTAGCTTCTTTCATTGTGTAATCATGTGTATAACAGCTAGATAATGATGATGAGTGTACAGTGAAGTTGGTTATTAATTGCTTGAATATGGCCATGCTTTCATAAATATATATATATCTAAAGCACTAAAATTTAATAAGGTTTTAGAATAATTATATAGCTATAACATATTATTGTTCTAAGCATGCATTTAGATGCATTTACATGCCCAACTTAGAAGTTATTAGAACCCAGGGGTGTTGTATATACTAACTCCCTCATTGAGATACATTTATATCTTCCACCTTCAAATTGATTATTTATTTATTTATTATGTTAAAGTTATAAATAAAGTACTTATATTATACTGAGAATTATATGGATATAAAAGTTTTTAGTTGAGTTTTGGCGTTTTTGTTGTGAAAGCACTTTGTGAATAATGAGTTTATTTTATTGTTATCACTTATTCAGCTGTCTACTAACATTTAGCAGTAGGTAGAGGCCGTTATGCATATGATATCACATGTCAAATTTTTCCAATATCTTTATTATTAAATGGTTATTTTAACCTTTTTTTCCCTCTCTAATAAATTAATATGATGTACATGTGACATACATTTTGTCCTGTGAAAATTGAAGAATTCATATCAATTTGACCGGTATAGGAGTGTCAATGATCAATAGCCTTAAAATGGTATAAATTATACATATAATGTATGTATTGTTTATGGATTTTTTATTTATAATATTTTAAAAGGATAGTGGACAATAGAACCATTTATATAGCATATCCGTTAGTGTAGTGGACTGCCCATTTACAGACTTAAATAGTTTATAGTTTCCTTCGATATAACAGTTTTTGTTTATTGTATCATCAAAGATATGGTCTTATAATATAATTATATAAATACAAGTGGAAGAGAAAATTATTAATGTATTTTTCACCCTTTACACTACCACAGTTTTAGAAATAAGTATTTTTATTATAAAAAAATGTTATGTGGCTATAGACTAATTAACAAAAGAACAAAAATAATAGATTACGTTGACTTCCCAACTACTTTTATTTTTTCTAAAAATAAAACTACTGTTAGTAATTTGTGTAGGCTTGGCCGGGCAAGATTCAGGTACAGCAAAAGGAAACCGTTTATTATTAAATAAATTTGTGTGCTTAAAGACATTTAGTGAATTAGTCACTCTACTAAGCATATCTTTTCCGTTTATTATTAAATAAATTTGTGTGCTTAAAAACATTTAGTGAATTAGTCACTCTACTAAGCATATCTTTTCCCACCCAAGTCTCTCCCTCTCCCTTCAAAATACTAAGGTTTCATCCTTGGTCCTGGCTTTCTCGGCCGGAGTGCTACCGTCATCCTTTGGAGTTGTGGTAGGTTTCGACCGAGAGGCCCTCTTTCGCTTGTAGGTCTTCGTGGACAGTCTGTTAGTGGCATGGTTGGCTTCTCCAACATCAAGAGGTCCTGGTGGTGCGACACCCCTCATCTCCTCTTTGTAGCGTCCTTTTTGCTCCTCTATGTGACATCCTTTCAGTTTCTCCTTGTGACTTTCCTTTGTTGTAGGGGCTTTGACTTTGGGTTGGTGTTGTGCTTCGAGACTGTCGTGGTGTTTCCAATGGTAGAGTCGTGGTCTATGGCTAAGGGCCATCACTGGTGGTGGTGCTCGGGGTTGGCGTGGTTATTCGTGGTGTCGGGTTGTCATTCATGGTCGATTGTCACCAGTGATGCTCCTTGTCATTGATGCAGTGTCTTGTGTCCCTGTTTATGAATTTGTTTTGCGTTTGGTTTAGTGTATTTTTTATCTGGCTTAGTCTTTTATTTGTTTGTTAGTTTTTGTATTATTTTGGACTTGTAATGATGGTGTTTATTATCTTGTCCTTCGAGTACTCTGGCATCTGTCATTTTGTATAATATTTCCCTTGACGAGTTCAAATTTGGGTGGTCTCACCAATTTGCACTACTACATAAATAGTCATTTGTGACAGTTCCTAACTGCCACAATTGATTTTTTGCGTCGGTTTTGCAACTAACGCAGAATCCCATGACACAAACCAGTCTGGCTAGCATTTGTATAAGTGGAAAACTGCCACAAATGCCATGTTTGTGACAGTTGGGCACTGACGCAAATGCTATATTAAAAAAATTAAAAAAAATGTTATGAACCCCAACCCCATGTACCTAGCCCCCAGCCACCCTATACAACCCCAGCCCCCGTGTACCCAGGCCCCAGCCAGCCACCCTCTCAACCCCCGCGACCCCAGCCATCCCCCACAACCCAGCCACCCCTATAACCCCTGCGAACCCAGTCCCTGCCACCACCTGCGACCCCATGCCACCCCCCGCGACCACCACCAAGAGGCTCCTACAAAACAAAACCCAATTAGAGAAAAAAACCAAGAGGATGGTTTTTGGGTTTTGATTTTTCAAACAATAATCTTCAAAATAAAAAATCTACACAAAAAATTCAAAAAAAAACTATGTATAAGGTTCATAAACATATTATATTCATTAATTTAACTAATTTAACCTTAAAATTAAAAAAATTAAAATAAATCACTAAAATGGGTCAAGAAAGTCGGAGGCGCTGCTGGTTGTTGGGAGAAAACCTAAGTTTTTGAATTTGGGAGAATGAGGGGCTCGAGGACGATGGCTGGGATTTATTACTGGGCGGACCGTTTGTGTCAGTGCAAAACTGACGGTAACAGCTTGTTTGCGTCAGTGGGGCACTGATGCAAACAGTTAAGCAAAGCGCACATTTTGCTTAACTATTTGTGTCAGTGCCCAACTGACGCAAACACGTCGTTACCGTCAGTTCCCCACTGATGTAAACAGTGACGTTAACGACGTCAGTTGGCCAATAACGCAAACTTCGCCAATTAATAGCGTCAGTGTTACTACTAATGCAAATGGCCCTGCATTTGTGGCATGCTCAACTGCCACAAATGCTGATTCTCGGTCACCGGCGTCAGTCAATTGTGTTGACTGATGCGTTTGACTGACACAAAAGGAATATTTTGGTGTAGGGTTAGTTTGGTATATTGTTGTTTAATTGTAAGATCTTTAAAAGGCAAAATATTGTTTTGTGTGTCTGTTTGAGGGTTTTGATCGGTCATTCCTATTACAACTTTTGTCTCTATATCTGTCTTGTTAGGAAAAAATTAGTTCTTGGGATATTTTCTTAATATATTTTTAAATTTACTAAATTTTAATATTTTATTTATATAAATACTTATTAATGATAAAACTAATTTAAATACTAAATTTTTATAAGCACAAAATCATACAATAAGTCAATTAAAAAAAAAACCCAATATGGAATGTAAGAAAAACTATGTTCATATGTTGACCGATTTTTTAGCCAACTAACGCGGAGTCAAATAATTAATTAGAGAGCTTTTAATTAGACAATCAATACACCATAAATGAGCCAAGAACCCAATAATAATGAGCAAATAAATAATAGAGAACATCAGGATTTATATAGGTTCGTCCCCAAGGATTGGTATTGACCTACTTTCTCTTAGATTTGTATTAATCTTGAAGATTTACACAAGATCAAAAGGGATTACAAGTGTAATTCTATGTGTAAAAGACAATACAGTGTGGATGAATCGCTGCTAAGTACCAAGCCAGGCTACTTGGTATGTTTCTGGTGCTGGCTGGTAGTCTATTTTTGTATGTTTGTTCCCCCTCACCGTGGTGGAGAGTTTGTATATATATTGTCCATTTCGCCCAAGGGTTGCACCTGAGCATAAATGATGGGGAAATATCCATTTCTTCTCGCAGGTAGTTACAATCCTATTTGTTAGGAGGCTTGATCATGTTTTCAGGGCTATTAGGCGCTTTTTGTGGGTAGTTGGGTGATTCCTGCAGACTGTTAACGGTGAGTGTAACTGCTTTCAGCCGACCATGTTTATCTGTATGTCGTACCAAACAGCCACTCCCCTGGCAAGCATACCGAGCAGTGACTGTTATTCATTTTCCAAGGGTACTCCAACCATATCAAAATGAAGAATAAATCTACTGTTAGTAATTTGTGTTGGCCGGGCAAGATTCAGGTACAGCAAAAGGAAATCGTTTATTATCAAATAAATTTGTGTGCTTAAAAACATTTAGTGAATATTCACTCTACTACGCATATCTTTTCTCACCCAAGTCTCTCCCTCTCCCTTTAGAATACTAAGATTTCATCCTTGGTCCTGGCTTTCTCGGCCGGAGTGCTACCGTCGTCCTTTGGAGTTGTGGTAGGCTTTGACCGAGAGGCCCTCTTTCGCTTGTAGGTCTTCGTGGATGGGTTGTTAGTGGCATGGTTGACTTCTCCAACATCAAGAGGTCCTGGTGGTGCGACACCCTTCATCTCCTCTTTGTAGCGTCCTTTTTGCTCCTCTATGTGACATCCCTTCAGTTTCTCCTTGTGACTTTCCTTTGTTGTAGGGGCTTCAACTTTGGGTTGGTGTTGTGCTTCGAGACTGTCGTGGTGTTTCCAATGGTGGAGTCGTGGTTTGTGGATAAGGGCCATCGCTAGTGGTGGTGCTCGGGGTTGGCGTGGTTATTCGTGGTGTTGGGTTGTCATTCATGGTCGATTGTCACCAGTGATGCTCCTTGTCATTGATGCAGTGTCTTGTGTCCCTGTTTGTGAATTTGTTTTGCGTTCGGTTTAGTGTATTTTTGATCTGGCTTAGTCTTTTATTTGTTTGTTAGTTTTTGTTTTATTTTGGACTTGTAATGATGGTGTTTATCATCTTTTCCTTCGAGGACTCTGGCATTTGTCATTTTGTATAATATTTCCCTTGACGAGTTCAAATTTGGGTGGTCTCACCAATATGCACTATATAAATTGTCATTTGTGACAGTTCCTAACTGCCACAATTGATTTTTTGCGTCAGTTTTGAAACTAACGCGGAATCCCATGACACAAACCAGCCTGGCTAGTGTTTGCGTCAGTGGAAAACTGTCACAAATGCTACATTTGTGACAGTTGGGCACTAACGCAAATGCTATATTAAAAAAATAAAAAAATGTTATGAACCCCGACCTCATGTACTCAGCCCCCAGCCACCCTATACGACCCCAGCCCCAGTGTACCCAGTCCCCAGCAAGCCATCCTCTCAACCCCCGCGACCCCAGCCACCCCCATAACCCCTGCGAACCCAGTTCGCAAACCACCTGCGACCCCATGCCACCCTCCGCGACCACCACCAAGAGGCTCCTGCAAAACAAAACCCAATAAGAGAAAAAAAAATCAAGAGGACGGTTTTTAGGTTTTGGTTTTTCAAACAATAATCTTCAAAATAAAAAAATCTATACAAAAAATTCAAAAAAAAAAAACTATGTATAAGGTTCATAAACATATTACATTCATCAATTTAACCTTAAAATTTATATAAAAAAAAAAGAAAAAAAACTCACCAAAATGGGTCAAGAAAGTCGGAGGCGTCGTTGGTTGTTGGGAGAAAACCTAAGTTTTTGAATTTGGGAGAATGAGGGGCTCGGGGACGATGGCTGGGATTTATTACTGGACGGACCGTTTGTGTCAGTGCAAAACTGACGGTAACGACTTGTTTGCGTCAGTGGGGCACTGATGCAAACGGTTAAGCAAAGCGCACGTTTTGCTTAACCGTTTGTGTCAGTGCCCAACTAACCCAAACACGTCATTACCGTCAGTTCCCCACAGACGCAAATAGTGACGTTAACGACGTCAGTTGGCCACTGACACAAACTTCGCCAATTAATTGCGTCAGTGTTACTACTGACGCAAATGGCCTTGCATTTGTGGCAGTGCTCAACTGCCACAAATGCTTATTCTCGATCAACGGCGTCAGTCAACTGCGTTGACTGACGCGTTTGACTGACACAAAATGGGTATTTTGGTGTAGTGTTGGTTTGGAATACCGTTGTTTAATTGTAAGATCTTTAAAAGGAAAAATATTATTTTGTGTGTCTATTTGAGGGTTTTGATCGGTCATTCCGATTAGAACTTTTGTCTCTATATCTGTGTTGTTGGGAATAAATTAGTTCTTGGAATATTTTTTTAATATATTTTTAAATTTACTAAATTTTAATATTTTATTTATATAAATACTTATTAATGATAAAACCAATTTAAATACTAATTTTTTATAAGCACAAAATCATACAATAAGTCAATAAAAAAATACCAAATATAGAATGTAAGAAAAACTATGTTCATATGTTGACCGATTTTTCAGCTAACTGACGCAGATTCAAATATTTAATTAGAGAGTTTTTAATTAGACAATCAATACACTATAAATGAGCCAAGAACCCAGTAATAATGAGCAAATAAATAATAGAGAACACCAGGATTTATAGAGGTTCGCCCCCAAGGATTGGTAATGACCTACTTCCTCTTAGATTTGTATTAATCTTGAAGGTTTACACAAGATTACAAGGGATTACAAGTGTATTTCTATGTGTAAAAGACAATACAGTATGGCAGAATCGCTGCTAAGTACCAAGCTAGGCTGCTCAGTATGTTTCTGGTGCTGGCTGGTAGTCTATTTTTGTGTTTGTTCCCCTTCCACCTTGGTGGAGAGTTTGTATTTATACTGTCCCTTTCATCCAAGGGTTGTGCCTGAGCATAAATGATGGGGAAATATCCCTTTCTTCTCGCAGGTAGTTACAATCCTATTTTTTAGGAGGCTTGACCAAGTTTTTAGGGCAAATAGGCGCTCTTTGTGGGTGGTTGGGCGATTCCTGCGGACTGTTAACGGTGAGTGTAACTGCTTTCAGCTGACCAGGTTTATCTGTTTGTTGTACCGATCAGCCACTCCCCTAGCAAGCATATCGAGCAGTGAATGTTATTCATTTGGCAAGTGTACTCCGACCAGCTGGGCCTCAGTGATAGTATATCGAGTAGTAACTTGTCGTATATCCTGCAGGTATACATTGATCAACCTATCGAGGGGTCTGCTCAGTCTATTCCATGTGTCCAAACTTAATGCCACGTTGGATGTGTCAATATTTAGAATAACATTTGCCCCCCCCCCAAGTTTGCAATGGTGCTAAGAAGCATGGGAACTTTCTTTCTGGGGACCATACCATCCAGCCTGGTCGGGGTATACGCCCCTTGCTAAGTGGCATAGTACCTGGTGTAGTTAATATCTGAGTATTTCCAAGAAATAGCCTTTCAGTTTTTCGCGCCTCTTTTTGGAACCATAAAGCACCATACTAGTCCCCCACTTATTGTACCATGTAGTTACCAAAAAGTGGCTGACGTACTTGGCGGTAGAGGCGAAGTGATTGGATGGACGTGCTGGCGTGTCTGGGGAGGCATGCCTTCAGCAGTTGAAGAGACAACCCATCAATGCTGTGAGAAGAGAGAATGAGCTGCACCTAGCTCATAAATAGTCTCCCCCAACCCCGGTACCACTTTACATTTTCCCTTTTCCAGACATTACCCATACTCGGAGCTATTCGAATCTCCAAACTTCCACACTGACCATCGTTTTGTCGTGCTTTGTCGAGGCTCTTCGTACCGCGCTTGTTCCAGCCGCTTTCTACTAGTAAGTCTTCCATTTTCCCTTTTGTTATTCTTGTAACTCATGCAAGATGCTCTCTTTTTTCTTTGCATTTTTTCATTGTGACTGTGAGTAATTTTCTTGATAAATCCCTAGATTTCTTGAATGTATATTGCTTGAATTCGTAAATAGATGACTATTTTGAGTGGCTCTTGGCCTGGATAACCTTTTTGAACCTCTGATTTTGTAAAAACTGGGTTTTAACTTCCTCTTTTTGTTGATTTACGTTCGATGTTCTTGAAAGAACATAAAGAACACCACTCAAAAATTGTTTTGGGGAAAACCCTCAACTTTCTTGGGTTCACTTGTTTTTTAATCTAATCTACCCTCTGGTTGGTATGTTGTCTCGTGTTTGTTCTGGGCTGGTCGGTATAACTTATGAATCCCTACCAACCAGCACTGTTCGGTGTTATCGCCTCACCTTTCCCTTTTTCTTATATGCGCAGAGGGGAGGTGACCACCGAACTGTGTTGTAAGACATCATTTGAAACGACCGATGGCCCGCATGAAACAAACTAACCGTGGTACAGAGGAAGAAGACCCCCATGTGGCGCGTCGTGCCACCACTGGGGTCACGTGGGGGGTCCTACTCGCTGAGGAAGAGCCAAGCTCTTTAGGGCAAGAAGGGGAAGCTGAAATCAACCATGCCACGGAGATCCATACCGAGACCAATCTTAACCCTGCCTCAGAGACAGAGGGTGCCCCCTGTACGCAGCTCCTAAGAGCACTATTTCTGACAAATAGCTGCAGAACATCAAAGAGCATTTCCATTTCAGAGATGTTTCCATTCTCAAACGTGCTGCTGTACAAACTGCCGAGCACCCTGTGGCCTAATTCTGCGCCACCCAGGAGCAAATTTCATATGAACGTGGGCGTCACCCTTCCACTTCTGCCATACTTTCGCAGTGTGCAGATTATTTTGGGCTTTGCCCTACCCAAATTAGTCCTAAAGGCATCTGATTCCTTTCAGCCCTCTATGTTTTATACCAATCCTTAAACTGGCCAGTACCAACTACACACGAGATAAACTATCTCTTTGACCTCAAATCCAGCCATCGACAAGGCAGATCGGGGTATTTTTACTTTAGCCACCGGGACTCCAACATTTACTTATCGAATACTGAAGGTTTCTCCAAGGTTGGGGAGTACGTTAGCCAATACTTCGTCGCAGAAAACATCGCTACTAATCACCTGTACTTCTATCGCAATGGTCAATTTAGTTGGCCGGCCCCCACTAGAGAAATGGGGATAAGGGCCAAAAAACTAGCTGCTATGGATCCTTGCTACAAAGATTTGGTGGCCTTGACCACCGCAAAAAGACTTGTATCCGCTGGGCTCTACCCTGATCCCAAGACAAGGGCCAAGGATGCCACCCCTACCAGGCAATCGCCTAGGAAAACTTCGTCAAGCACTAAATCGCCTAGTCCACCACCCAGTAAGTGTTAGGAAAACTTATACAGAATCTTTATTTATTTTCATGTAGATCTAATATTAAACAAATTAATATGAGATAACCTAGAACATGTTTCTAAAATTGAATTCAAAGAGAAATAATGATAAGAATATTTACATTATACTCAGCGGAATGAATGAGTCCTTCCTTCAGTTTCTCTAACCCTTGTATCCTTTCTGTCGCAGAGTATTACCAAGAAACTAAACCGATCTTCAATTTTCTTCACAGTCTTCAAAAATATCCTTAGAATCACCTAGACTATAGTGGGCAATTCTCAACACATGAGATAGATACAGAGAGAAGAAGAATATAAGAGAAGAATTGAGGCGTAGAAAGGACTTATGTTTAGAGAGAATCTAAAAACTACCAGAAACTTGTGTTTCAGAAATTTGACTTGTGTTTTCAACTCTCACTTAACATTCCTTTTATAGACTCAATGAGATCATTTATTTAATTAAAAAATCAATAAAATAATAGCTAATTAACAGCCCTAGAGAGAATCCAAAGTGTAATCCTCATTCTTATGGAGGATTATTTTCCTATAGCTCCTCCAAGTTTGTGGTAATTTTGCCACTATTGCACCAACTTGGAAGGCCTCGGGAAGCTCAATCTTGAGAACTTTCAACTTGTTCACAATCACTTGTAACTCATGAATTTGAGGTAAAAGAGTTTTCCCATCAATGAAAGAAAATTCAAAATATTGAGAAATTAAGAATTTTCTTGTACCTTATTCCTCAGCCTTGTACTTACTCTCCAAGGCATCCCAAATCTCCTTCGCAGATTCGGTATTGGTATAGAGATCATATAGCATATCGGATAGGGCATTAAGGATATGACCCCTACAAAGAAGGTTGTCATCTTCTCTCTTCCTTCTTTTCTCCACCTCCTCGGGAGTGTTTTTGTCGGATGGCTCGGCTAGAGGTGCCAAGGATGACTCAAGGATGTAGGCTATCTTGAGTGTTGTCAAAAGGAATTTCACCTTGTCTTGCCACCTAGTGAAATTTGATCCATCAAACCTATCCAACCTCACTAGGTCTTGGTTCATGATCTTGATGGTTTCCCCTTCCATTGAAACAAAGAGAAAATAAGCTTTTGATTGTTAGAGAATATATCTTAATACTCAATGGAAATATGGAAAAACCAAATACAACTCTATGCAAAAATACAATGGACAAGATAATATTGATTAAATAAACATTACAACTCAATTGCTCAAAATACAAGTAAATAGAAATAAGATGTAGAGGAAGAAGATTACAAGCTCAATACTATAATAATACAAATAAATAAGAAGAACAAGAGGAACAAAAGAATGAAAACACAAACAAACTCTCACACAACCAAAGTGTAGAGTAGTGGGGACCACCAACTTGAACAAGGTTCAAGACCTTTGTCCAAAAGCTTATTTCCCCCTATTCTCTAAGCACTAAGGGATCTCTCTAGGAAATCGCTCTTTGGAATTATCAAGCCTTTTGGTGTATTTTCCAGCCAAGTGCTTTGTGGTTGAAAAATGGTGTGTCTTACAAGTGAGCATTAGGCTCCTATTTATAGAGTTTGAGATACCCCTTTGAATTTCAAATTCCACCAACCCTCATGGCTGTTACCAATGTTTAATTGGATGTTTATGGAATTAAAATGGAGATTTGGGAGTTATTTGAGATGTTAGAACTGTTCAATTTGGAAAAAACTGAAAATTCACATAGGCTGTCAGCCTCACTGGCCGTGGCCAGGACTTTTCAGTGGCCGCGGCCACTGGCTTCTGTCCCCTAGGTCGCGGCCACAGGCCATTTTCAGCACAAAAAAGTCATTTTTCCAAAACATTCCAAAACGTCACAAATCCTTTCCCACATGATTTTGTAACCTCCAAACACCTATTGGGAGTTAAAAACATGTCTCCAACAGTCATATATCATCATGACTTTATGAAATCCAATCTCAAATGTGTAACATATAATATACACATTATTGGGTAATATTTGGGAGTTACAAATTTGTAACTGATTTTGTAACTCCAAAATATGTCACATTTGGGCACACACATTAGTCCAATTTTGTGACTCTCAATAATATGTTACAAGGTGTGACAAATCACATTTTGTCACATCATTTAATCTAATATTATATTATATAAAATAATATAACAGGACCATGGGCCTATAAAATCAAGCTCCAATAAGTTATCATAAATCTAACAAATAAATTTACTAACTTATTAATTCCTCGTGACTCCACTAAAGACTCAGAATTGCACTCTTGAATTCATAGAACGCTCTATAAGCAATATGGATACGTTATTAATTATCCATTGTTACAACCATAATTGTCACTCAATCCTCTATAGACGGTCTACAATGAGATCAGACTAAAATATTGTTTTACCCATCATTGTATTTTATCCTTAAAACACTTAGTTCCTTGTAAATGATATTTTAGTAAACTAATATTAATTACTGAAATGAGATCTATATCATTTAGCACCTTGAACCAAACTAAAAGGAAACCATCGTTTTACTTATTCATCAGAAGCTATAGATGTTCATATCTATGATTAACACTCCCACTCAATTATACTACCGAGTTCCCAAGATGTAAGTATGGGCTAGTCTGTAGGGTAAGCTCGTAACGAACAAGTCAAAGAACTCAAATAATACAATCAGTTAGAATACTAACCACTTAGAATTGAGATTGAATTGACCTATGGTAAACTATATGATATGACTAGAATAGATAATAACAGTATGTTTACTTATCCTATCTACTGTTAATATTGGTCCCGTCCGATGTAAACAAATACATCCGATCTTATCTGCTTTGCTAATGTTACTGGAAATAACATAATACTACAATGTGTAAGTAGATCATATCGTAAATTGGCAAGTCAGTGTAAATCATGTGCACTGACTAATCTTAGGACTAACTTATTTTGAACATATAATCATATTTATATTCCATTGTGATTACGTCACTATAAATACGATTAGCTATATGCTCGGGATTTAATAAGAAGTTTATATTAAACAAATAATCATGAAAACAAAACATGTGAGCAAAGTGATTGACCAAGTCAAAAAATGATTTTTATTCTTTTATTGATAATAAACGAGATTACAAAGAAATTGTGTTTTAATTAGGGCATAAAACCCCAACAAACTCCCACTTGCACTAATTGAAACTAAGGTCTTAATTCTACTAATCTCATTTCCTTGATATGCTTATCAAATGTAGCTTATGGTAGTGTCTTTGTAAACGAATCTACAAGATTGTCTTCAGGTGCAATCTTCATAACCTTCACATCTCCCGTGGCCACATATTCTCGAATAATTTGATACTTCATTTCTATATGTTTACTCCTCTTGTGACTTCGAGGTTCTTTCGAGTTGGCTATCGCTCCTATATTGTCACAAAACAACACAAGCGGTTTATCCATTTCTGGAATAAAACCAAGATTCGAATAGAACTTCTTTAGCCAGACTATTTCCTTAGCTGCTTCTGACGCGGCTATGTACTCAGCCTCCATGGTGGAATCTGAGATTGCAGACTGCTTTATGCTTCTCAATATCACAGCTCCACCGCCAAGAGTAAACACCATTCCAGAAGTGGACTTCCTGTCATCGACATCAGTCTGAAAATATAAATCGGTGTAGCCTACATGGTTCAGAACACCACCCTTGTAGACTAGCATATAATTCCTAGTCCTCCTTAAATACTTCAGGATATGTTTAACTATTATCCAATGTTCCGGTCCTGGGTTTGATTGATACCTGCTCACTACTCCCACTCCATAGCAGATATATGGTCTAGTACACAACATGACATACATCAGACTTCCAACTACAGATGCGTAAGGAACTTTTCTCATTGCATCTTCCTCTTCAGGAGTCTGGGGAGACTGCTTCTTTGAAAGATGAATTCCATGGCGGGACGGTAAACGTCCTTTCTTGGAATTGGTCATTGAGAAACGTTCAAACACTTTATCAATGTAAGCTGTTTGAGATAGAGCTAAGAGCCTATTCTTTCTATCCCTGATGCTCGAGATACCTAGAACATAACTTGCTTCACCCAAATCCTTCATCTGGAATTGAGTGCTTAGCCAGTTCTTCACATCTAACAATTTCTTAACATTGTTTCCAATGAGTAAGATAGCATCTACATAAAGAACCAGGAATACCACTATTTAATTTGCCTTTAGTTGGTAAACACAAGGCTCATCAATATTTTGTTCAAATCCATAGGTTTTGATTATTTCATCAAACCTAAGATTCCAGGAACGAGAAGCTTGCTTAAGTCCATAGATGGACCTATTCAACTTGCAAATTTTTCCTTCTCGTCCAACTACTTTAAATACTTCTGGCTTATCCATATAAATGACTTCGTCAAGCTTTCCATTAAGAAAAGTTGTCTTGACGTCCATTTGCCAGATCTCATAGTCGAGAGCGGCTGCTATGGATAGGAGGATGCAAATGGACTTGAGCATGGCTACCAGACTAAAAGTTTCATCATAGTCCACGCCTTCTCTTTGGGTATAACCATTTGCCACTAATCGAGCTTTATAAGTCTTGATATTTCCATCAACAACTCGTTGTTCCATAGGAACTGGATCAAGTGGAATATTATGTTCCCGGACAATATTTTCTCTACCTTGACCACCCTGGTCGGGTGTTTTGGGTCAAGCGGGACCTTAACTAATTCTTCGACTGGGCCCACCCTCATATTAATATCCTATTTTTGGTGATTGAGCCCTGCAGGCTGCTTGTCCTGCCTTTTTTACTGACTAATTATAACATTCTCTGGCCACCAGTTGGTTCCCTTTAAGACATCCTGTACCTGCCCGGGTCGGGAATTTGACGAGCAGATGGAAGACTGAAGTGACTGCCCGGAGGTCATACATGGATGGTCGGCCTATCATGGCATTGTATGGAGATTGGATGTCAATTACTACGAACAAAGCCATTATAGTGTTGCTATTAGGTGTCATTCCCACTGTAAAACGCAACCTTATGCAACCTGTCAGGGCTATGCCATTCCCTATAAACCCATACAACAATTTCTCGCATGGTTACAATTCTCTGATGCTTAAATTCATCCTGTCCAGGGTAATCTTGAACAAGATGTTGGCAGATGACCCATGGTCAATCATCATTCGGGCTATGATCATGTTAGCGATTTGTACTTCTACCACCAACAGATCATTATGCGGATGATGTACATGACTTGTGTCTTCCTCGCTGAATGTGATTGGCTCACATTCGTAGCGAGGCTGTTTGGGAGTATGCTCCTAGACTGCTAATACATCTTCCTCTTGCTCGTGCCTAAGGGAACGAGCGTACCTTTCTCGAGCCTTGTCGAAGTTTCCAGCTAAATGCGGCTCGCCGCAGATCATATCTAGCCGATCAGCAATTGGTGGTGGTAGGAGAAGCTGACTGCTTTGATACTGCTGACACTGTTGCCGAGGAGGTTGTTGAGGACGTTGGTCGACAGTCGGCCGTACATACCTCTTTAGATGATCATTGTTTTGTCTAATGAGGAATTCTATCTCCTCCTTCAAGTGGTTACATTCATTGGTTTCATGACCATAGTCATTGTGAAACTGACAGAACTTTGTCATATCTCGTCTATTAACGTCCTTCCTCATTGGTGGAGGTCTTCTGTACGGTACGACAGCCTATGTGGCATTAAAAACGTCTGCCCGGGTCTCTAACAGGATGGAGTAAGTAGTAAATTTAGGAACACAATCCTGTGGCTTAGGCTACTCAGCGGACTTAGGCTTCTTATTGTCATTGTCGTTAGCGTTACTTCCAGCCCCATTACCGCGTTTGTCATTCTTAGCCCCGCTCTTTTCTCCCTCTGCAGGGTTAGTTGTATTCACAACATATGTTTTCCCCTGCTCAGCAACTATCAGAGTTAGATTATCCACCTTCCGTTCGGCCTCCTTAAGCTTGATGAATTCCTCTGCCCGATCAAGGAACTCTTGGGTGGTACGTGCATACTTCATTTTCAAACTGCTACAAAACAGACTTTTTACCTTAACTCCCAAATCGATGGCTATTAATTTACCGTCATCACTAAGGGATTTCACTCTGGTGGCTTCCCACATCAAACATTGAATGTAATCCTTCAAAGGTTCATTATCTATCTGTTTTTATGTCCACCAGGTCATTTGGCTCGGCGGGAAAGGGCATTGCTGAGGAGAATTAGGAATAAAATGTACGTACAAATTCATCCCACAATGTAATCGACCCTGGCTGTAGCTTGAAGAACCATTGCTGGGCGATTTCTGACAGGGTGGCTGGAATATCCTGCACCTGGCATCATCCCAAACTCCTTGTAAATCAGTATGTAGTTCAAAGTTGTGAACATGAGATACTGGGTCCTCCATCCCAGTGTACATATTCCATGTCGACATTTTTAATTTGACAGGTATAGGCAGCTGATATATACGGTCTGAAAATGGGGAACCTCTCTGCCTTTCCATTTCAATAATTTTTAACTTGGGGGTTGTCAAGTCCCTTACCAGTCGGGTTAACAGATCCAGCTAGGCTTGGATGTTAGGGTCTACAACTACCTAGGGCTATGCTGCATTGTGAACCTCATCCATTTTCGAATCCCGAACAGGCTCAGGCGGAGCTATGTTGTTTGAATCTCGACTTTCCCTGCTGCGATTAAGAGCATCTCGATGGTTTTCACCTCCCATGGGACCCATTCGATTGAACACGGAGTTTGGCCAAGGTCTGCCCCCGGCATTCAGGCTGTCTGCTCGACCTGGTACTGGAGGTACTCCCTGGAACCCTCCACTTCGAGGTGGTTGGTTGTTCGGGTTATCCTGCCCTTGTGGAACCCTCCACTTTGAGGTGCTAAAAACATGCCCATAGAATTCATACATCAATCATAACCCCCTGCTCTTCCAACATACATACCATGCCTCCAACTCTAGAATGCAAATAACACATTTATATATTCACTGAGCAGATAATCATATAATCATATCAATAGTCAAGAGCCAGGCTCTATCAGAATATCATGCTCCCTAATACAATATGCAGGTAAAGCATTTACATTCTATTTAAGGAGTTAAATACATAACCACATAAATAGTTACCATACCCTAAGTGAAGCTTGTCTTTAGTGACGAGTGTACATGCCCAGTTTGTCTACAGGAACCCTTAACCTTGGCTCGCTCTGATACTAAGTTGTAACACCCTACTACCCAGGGACTGTTACGTTGTGCATTTTAAACAGTGCTAAACTCGCTAACCGAGTCATTTGGCCATAATTGTGTAACTAAATGTGATTAACGGTTTAGGGTTAAATTTTTTTGTTAAAGATACAACGTTTCACTAAAAGTTTACTGTATACATTGGGATCCCAAAATATATTTTAAAGGTTAATTACAATAAAAGATTTACAGCAAGCTGACCTAAGCGGCAAAATAGGATTTAACCCTAGTTCCTCTTTAAACCCTCGACCGTGGTGGTCGAGCAGCCACATATGTACACATCGTCACCTAAGCTCTCCAACTCAAGGATGGTCCAGCTTTCTTTTGCCTTTACCTACACCACATAACACACGTGAGTCGAGGCTTAGTAAGAAAACTTAAACATGCTCATAAACAGGTAATAACATGTCACTAAATCATAATAGGCATGCCTAGCAGTAATAACCCTACTCATGCATGCAAGCAGATACAAATAAATGTTTGTGGAGTCCTGCGCTCTGAGTAGATGCTAATAAGTCTCTCGCTCTGAGGTAGATGACTAATAAGTCTCTCTCTGAATAGACGACTAATAAGGCATACTTTGTATAGATGACTAATAAGTCTATCTCTGTGTAGATGACTGATAAGTCTATCTCTGTGTTGACCATGATTTTGGCCAACGACGAGTAGACGTCAAAACTACAATGAACCTTCAAGAGAAAAATACGACACAGACAATTTTTATAGTGGCTCAGCCCCAATGTGTTGGTAATAGCCTAGTCCACTTAGAGTTATGATTATGAATCTACACTAAAGATCAGATGAACCTGAGTCAACTGAGTTTCTTCAGTGCAGATGAAAAGAATACAATATTTCTCTCAAGATACCAATACTCTCTCTGGAAAATTAGAATCCGCCTCCTCTCTATGATGCCATGAGCTTTGAATTTATAAGCCCAAGACCGTACAAATGCTGTCCCTCATAATCGGGATCTTTCTGTTATTTTTTCAATATTTAATTAATAATAATATATAAAATACAACAATATGCGATTCTTTGGGATAAAATGAGAGATTCCCACGCCAGTATGACCGATTCTAGCTGAAGCCGTTACTGGGATCTTTTGCGTAGCACTGTTTTGCTTAGCCGGTCCACATCACACCCAAAAGGAAAACTGAAGGGCCAAAACACTTCACTGGTCGGCCACATCCTCACTGGTCGCCCAAGACAAGTGACTGGTCGGCCAAACACATGTCTGGTCGCCGAAACACTTGACTGGTCGGACAAGCACCTGACTGGTTGGACAAACACCTGACTGGTCGGACAAGCACCTGACTGGTCGGTCATGACACTTGACTGGTCAGCTAAGTACATCACTAGTCGGTCATGACACTTGACTGGTTAGTCAAAAATCTTCACCGGTCTGACAGAAATTCTATCGGATCGGTCAGATCACTTTATCACAACTCCGAAGATCCAACACATTTATTGACTATTAACGTGCCATTTACTGACCATGCATTGCCATTTGTCACCTCTGATTGCCACGTCATCAAACTGAAATTTTGGGGATAACACTCTGTATAGATGACTAATAAGTCTATCTCTGTTTAGATGAATGATAAGTTTATCTCCGTATAGATGACTGATAAGTCTATCTTTGAGGTCCCACGCCCTCCTAGCCATGTGACGTTTTAGTCACCTGAACTTATAACCCTGGCTCTAAATAACTAGCCTTTAGAATAGACAAGCACTTTTAGTTTTCATCAAACTTAGGGTCGATCAAGCATTTAATGTTTAAGTTGATTAGATCTAATCATTTTGGCTTGCATTAAACAAGCTAATACCGTTCTTGACTCATAAGCCAATACCATACGAGCAGTGCTCAGTACTACTGCCGATCTTGACTGATAAGTCACAGCATCACAATCAATACTAACAACAATGCAATTCCCTAACTAATAAGTCAGTGCTTCCTCAATGAGGTAATGCAAACAGACATATATCGTATGTCAAATATCCAAATATAGGGCATTTAGCATGCTTACTCAACAATCACTAGCATAATTATGATCATGCACATTTACAGAGACTCAAGCTCTGATCAATTTCATATTTAATATTCATGAAATGCCCTAATCATATATATCGCATGCATCACATACTGGGTGTAGTTTTCTTACCTTTGGTCCAAGCACATGTTACTAATAAACGACCCTTAAGCACGATCCTATTTCCAAGCTCCTAGCGATAACCTAGTCACAACCATAATATAAAACCTCATCAAAATGAGTAAATAAATACTTCCGGACCCAATCCTAGCCTCCGGGACGTCGAATCCTACTCAACTGGGTAGTAGGATCGATCCCAGGCCCTTAGAGTTAAGTTCCCACGATTAAAAACCAAATCTAGGCAAAAATGCACAAGCCGGCAGCGACTTGCCCCAAGTCAGAAAGCCCATTTACTGGGCTCTGGGTGTGGGTCGCGACTTGACCCTCTTGGGTCTTGGCGCACCCCCCAGGCTTCCTCCTCCTGACTTCTGGCTTCATCCAAAGTCGCGACTTGCTAGAACAAGGTCACGACTTGACCACGAAACCAGCCATTTCCTACGATTTTTCCCACTTAAAATCCTCCAAAAACCTATCCAAACATATCCAAATCCCAAAATCAAAGCTCCCAAACATCCCAATTATCCAAAACCAATAAAACCCAAGTCTCAAATCATCCAAAGACTCATCAAAACATAAAATCCAATCAAAGCTTAAAAACTTAGAACTTAAAACTTGGATTACCTCTGATTTAGTTGTTTCCCAACTAAATCCTCCGGCTAATAAGCTTCTAATATTCCCTAGAATCGCTATGCCTCGATTCTTGCTTGAATCTAAATCCTAAAACTCAAGTTTCCTTCGAAAATGTGATCGGGTGTCAAAAAGGGAACGAGAGGAAGAGATAATGTTCTGAACGTTCTTTTATAATTCTAACAGGTTATTTCAAACTTAAGTAACCTCAAGCAAATCCTAATGCTCAGGGTCCTAAAAACGCCCCACGGGGTAAAATAGTCAAAATTCCCAGAATTCTCTCCTGATCTCACTAATTCCCCATTTATCATCAAATATTTATTCCCATTACCCAATATCTCGGTAATGTGCTAAATACCCCTTGACTCACTCCGAGTCAAGTATGAATCCCGCTGTGACTTTCCCACTGGCTTGCCTCCTAGGATCGTCTCGTGTTGAGTAACCCAAGCATAACCAAATAATAATGAAGTACCACACACATACCACATATATGCCAAATATACTCATAATGGGCCAAATTATGAAAATTACCCAATTAAACAAAAATGGGCCCACATGCATATTTAATACACATAAACATGCATATCAGGTCATATTATAATATAACTCAAATAATCACAGAATGATACACATAAATATCATATAATCACATAATTCCAAAATTTGCCATCCTGCCCCCTAATCAAGGTCGTAAGCCTTATTAGGAAAGTTGGGTCGTTACAAATAGCCTGAACTAATTCATTTGTATGGACGCACAAATTTGTACTAAAAAGAAACTCTGCCAAATTGCTTTCATTCGAAGCATTGAGAGAGTATTCATAATAACAGTGACTCGTGGACGTAGGTAGATTTTAACTACTGAACCACGTAAAAATCTCTAGTTTCTTCTATTTTTTCTATATCATTGTTTAGTGCTATTCATAATTGAGTTGATGAAAAACGACGTCAACAGATGACATCAGATTTTAGAAGGCACTTTGTCAGCGTGAAGAAGGTTAACTTCGAGGCTAACACACTTGCTAACATAAAACAAAGACTTGGTGTAACCCTGAAGAAATACATCAATTGTTTCAATCAAGAGGCTGCTCGTTCAAAGCGAATGGACGACACACAACAACTGATGGCCTTACAGGCAGGAATCCTCCCTCGAACACCCTTATGGAATGATTTACAAAGAAAGGGTTGTCGCAGACTAGGCGACTTTTCCAAATGAGCCCAAGCCTTTATTAATTGGGAAGATGCGTCGTTGGAATTACTAGGAGGGTCGAGCGTTGTGCCCGGATCCTCGACCCCAAGTTTGGTGTACTTTTCCGATCCTCAATACAGCCAGATGCCAACCGCCAGTCTTGGAGGAATACCTCGCGCTCTTAATATAGCTTTTCCGCCCCCAAGCCAGTTTTTGCGTCATACCGATGGCCCAAAGTCAGCCAACTATACAGAGCAATATTCGAGGGTGTGAAAAAATGGGTAATAGTAACCAGTCACGAGGAGGGAACAAGAGGGGTAAGAAGAACCAAAAGGACAAGTATACCCCCCAATATGTCGAATATACCGAGCTGGTGGAGACCCAAGAGAACATCTTTGTGGCAATAGAGAGGAAAATTCCCTACCAAAGGCCTCAGCCAATCAAAAGGGATCAGGTGAAGAGAGATCCCTCCAATTTTTGCAAATATCATAATGACATCGGGCATAACACCAATGAGTGCCGAAAACTCATAGATGAGATCGAGGACCTCCTAAAATTGGGACATCTTCAACATTATGCTCGGGGGAAACAACAAGGAGTCACACCTGGTTTTCAACAAGGGCAGCAAGCCGCAGAGGGTGCGTAGTTGGCACCACCTCCTTTGGTAACACTTGGGGCTTTTAAAGTCGTCAATCCTATACCAGTTGGTAACCAAGGACAGCCACCGCCGATTCCTCCAAGGCCAAATGGACGTGTGAATACTATATTGGGAGGACCACATATGGGAGGTTAATCGAGATCTACACAGAACAGATACGCCCGAGCCCTGAACCATGAAAAGGAGATTTACACACTTGGGCAGTCCTAAGCACAAATGCTGAGAATGATCGACCAAGTAATCGCCTTTACGGATGAGGATGCTTGGAGGGTTCATTTTCCTCATCATGATTTGTTTGTAATTGAAACCAAGATAGCCAACAAGACAGTGGCCTGCATTTTCGTTGATAATGTAAGCTCGGTAAATGTCCTATTTAAGTGGGCCTTCGATAAGATAGGGCTCGAGGTTTGAGATTTTCAGTCGTGCACCTCCACATTGTTCAGCTTATCAGCGAAAGGATGGTTCTCGCTGGGAAAATCAAGTTATCGGTTACCTTGGGCGAAGCCCCAAGGAAAACTTTCAAATATTTTACCTTCATTGTAGTCGACTGCCCCTCGGCATACAATGTAATACTTGGTCGGCCAGCCTCTGTAGAATTCAGAGCCATCACCTCTGTCAGGTATTTGTGTATGAAATTCCCAACTGACTCAAAAGTCAAAATAGTCTGAAGAGACTAGAAAGAGGCATGACAATGTTACAATGTGTCAGTACGACTCTTGAACCATCCTAACCCTACAGTCATGGTAATAATGGAAGAAATATCGTAGACTGAAGCACCCATGGCCGGTGACCAAGTCCTCGAAGTTCCTCGAGAATAGGAGGATTTAGATCTGCGGTTAGGAGAGGAACGCTTAACTATAAAGCCAGGAGATGAGCTGGAAGAGATACAACTAGACGAGAAAGATCCCTCTAGAGTGATTAAAATTGGAAAAGGCATGAGCCAAGACCTTCGCGACAACCTTGTTTTCCTTTGCGAGAACCACGATTTTTTCGCATGGTCTCACGTTGACATGGTTAGCATTAGTCTGCATGTGATAAGCCACACCCTCAATATTGACGAACATGCCTCTCCTATTCAGTAGTAAAGAAGAATAATTAATTCTGACCGATTCGAGGCCAGTAAGGCTGAAGTACAAAAGTTGTTGGCTAACAACTTCATCTGGGAAGCTTTGTACCTAGTCTGGGTGACGAATCCAGTCCTAGTCAGGAAGCCCAACGGAACTTGGAGGACTTGAATAGACTTCACGGATGTCAACAAGGCTTGCCTGAAGGATTTTTTCCCCTTGCCACGCACCGACCAACTAGTCGACGCTACTTTGGGGCACGAACTCTTAACCTTCATGGACGCCTACTCTGGCTACAATCAAATCACCACGCATATCCCCAATCAAGAGCACACTAGTTTTTTCACAGACAAACAAGTGTATTGTATATAAAGTGATACCTTTTGGGTTGAGGGCTATGACTTCCTTCGAATTTCACCTTAGGGGAAAATGAAGCAGTTTGGAAGAAGGGAAAGTTGAGCCCTAGGTTTGTGAGACCTTTTGAGATCATGGAGAGGATCTAGAGCTACCGATTGATTTATTCTATGAGAAATGGTCGGTTCAAGTCCTGAATAGAAAAGATAAAGTCTTGAGGAACAAGACTATTCCTCGGGTTGAGATTTTATGGGGGAACAGTAAGGTTGAGTAAGCGACCTGGGAATTAGAAACAAATATGCGATATCAATATCCTGAATTGTTCGGATAACTTTTAAGGACGAAATTCTAAAAGGAGGGGATAGTTGTAACATCTCAAAGTTCTTAATATTGCTTAGTGCCTTAATTAGGGAATTTTCAATATAATGTGTATGTGTAAATTTTCCAAGAGGAAATTACATCAAATATGAGATTTTTTTAAAACTTTGAAGAATATGGTAGTTTTTTTTTTCTTAAGTTTCTTATGGCATTTTTTTTTATTTCCCATATATTTGTAATATTTTATTTCTTTGATAAAGTTGTAGTAGCTAGTTTTAATATGTTTTGAGATTATTTTTATAATTTTATAAAACATTTTCTTACATTATTTTTGAAGAAAAAAATCTGAGACCTTCATCATCATGCTTTTTTTTTTTTTTTCTTTTTCTTCTTATTTTCTTCCATTTTTTTATCTTCATCAATCAATATTTTCTCCGAAGTAACCGGTTAACACTATTAAAATAATTTTGATTTTTCTTGTGGTAGTAATCGTATACCACTATCAATTTTTTTAGTGATGTGTGGTAACTTGTTACAACTATAAAAATCAGTTTTATTTTTTTTAAGTGGTATTGTAGTGACTGGTTACAACTATAAAAATAATTTTGAATTTTTTTAGTAATGTACCATTATCAAAATACCAACTGAATTGTAATTGGTTACTTAGTGAGATTTGGAAAAAAGAAACTGATATGAGAAAAATAAACTAAATTGATCGCGAAGGTAACTGGTTACAGCTAGGTTTGAAAAAAAATATATGAAAAAAATGGAATTAGTTGCGATGGTAATTGGTTACTTAGCCAGACCTGGAAACAAATAGGATGCAAACATTTAAACTTATCATAATTGTAACTGGTTATAGCTAGGTTTTAAAAAAATCAGATCTAAAAAAAAAAATAGAACCAATCGCCATGGTACCTGGTTACTTAGTCAGGTGTGAAAACAAAATCAGATCTAAACAAAAAAAATATATAAATTAATCGTTATTGTAACTGGTTATAGCTAGGTCTAAAAAAAAAATCAGATTTGAACAAATAGAATCAGACGCCATTGTACCCGGTTACTTAAACAAATTTGGAAAAAAAACAAAAAATAATAACATAGTGTGACTATAACCGATTACAGTTAGGTTTCGAAGAAAAATAAATAAAAATCAGATCTGAAGAATAAGAAGAAGAAAAAGTAGAAGGGCGGAGGTACGTCACTTTCAGGGGCAAGGGCGGAGGTGCGTCGTCGTCGGGGACGGAGGTAGCATCGTCAATAGAGGGCTGAGATGAGGGAACCAAAAAGGAGAGGAGAGAGGAAGAAAGAAGAAAAAATAGTGAGATATCGTGAAGGAGAAATGAGAACGTGAGAGAGAGTTTTGTGTACTGGTTATTTGCGGCAAAAGTACCAAAGTTATTACGTTTGTAGCACTTAATTACCTAAGTTGTTTTTTGACAGCGAAAGTACCTTCTGTCATTCTTTTGGTGCAGTTTGGTACAACTGTCAATTCTCACAATTAAGTTCGTTTGTAAAACGTAGACAAAAGTACCCAATTAAAGAGATATTTGCGGCAAAAGTACCCAATTTAAAAGATGTTTGCGACGAAAGTACCAAATTTACGAGATGTTTGCGATGAAAGTACCAAAATTATAAGTAAATTTCACACCAAGTAGGCAGACTTAACGACGAAACAGACAGTTGTACTAAACTGCACCAAAATATGGACGAAATGTATACTTTCGCCACAAAAAAAAGTTGGGTACTTAAGTGCTACAAACATAATAATTTAAGTATTTTCGCTGCAAATATCCATTTTTTGTATTTATGATTATGGTATTCTATTTTGGGATTTTTTTTATTCGTATTTATGAGATTTTTAATGTTGTTTTACAAAAATATGGACATTTAATTTTTCTACTTTTTTTTTATGCCTTTTTGACTTGAAAGTTCATATTTATGAGATTTTCATTCCCATAAATTTGAAAAAATATATAATTATGCCACATTTTTTTATCATAGTTATGTTTTATTTGATTTTGAAGATAATTTTTTTTTTCAATTTTTTTTTTCATTCTATTGAATTAGTTTTTCAGTTTATTTTCTTTCTTTTTTTCCTTACTTATTTTTTCTTCCATTTTTTCCTTTTTTTTTTTTTCTACCAATTTTTCCTTCATCATTTTTTTTCTTTCCATTTTTCAATTCTTCTTCTTCTTCTCCATTTATCTATTTTTTTCTTTTATTTGTATTGTTTTGTTCATATTTTTTTTAGATTTCTTTCATTTATTTTTCTTTTTTTCGTTATATTTGTTCTTCATTTTTGTATTTATTTTTTTCTTTTTCCATTTTTTTCATTCATCTTTTTTTTCTTTTCATTTTTCCATTATTTATCTTCTTCTTATTTTCATTTTTATTCATTCATCTGGTTTTTTTTCCTTCATCATTTCTTTTGTTTTGTTTTTTTCATATTTTTTTAGTTCTCTTTCCTCAATTTTTTTTCCTTCTCTTTTCTTCATTTTTTGTACTTATTCTTTTCTCATTCCATTTTTTTATTTTTTCCATACATATATTTTAACATTACATAATTATTTTACTATTTTTTTTATTATCTTTTATTATTGAATTTTTTTTATAGTTTTTTCCACTCTATGTAAAAAAAATTCAAATCAAATTTTTCAGCATTTTCTTTTTACTATAACCCTTATAGCAACACCCGAATTTGGAAAGAAAATTAATAAAGATATGAAAACATAAATGGGTAACCATTTACCATGATGAGAACATTCAAATTTATAAAAAAATTTATATGAAAATGTGAATGGGTAACCAGTTATCCTAGTGGCAACATCTAAATCTGGGAAAAAAAAATATGAAAACTTGAATGGGTAACTAGTAACCTTAATAGAAACATCCAAATTCGGAAAGAAAAAAAATAGATATGAAAACGTGAATGAGTAACTAGTTACCCTAATGGGAACATTCAAATCCGAAGAAAAAAAAATCTGATGAAAATGTGAATGGGTAACCAGTTACCCTAGCAAGAACATCCAAATTTGAAAAAAAAAATAGATATGAAAACTTGAATGGATAACCAGTAACCTTGATATGAATATCCAAATTTGGAAAAAAAATAATAGATATAAAAAACATGAATGGGTAACTAGTTACCCTGATGTAAACATTTAAATTTGAAAAGAAAAAAAAATTGATACAAAAACGTGAATGAGTACCTGGTTACCCTGATGGAAACATCCATTTTTAAAAAAAAAATCATATGGTAACTGGTTATCTATGTTACTAAAATCATAGTTACTTCTTCTTCATTTTTTAATGAAGTGTTCTTTCTTTTTTTTCCTTCAAATTTGATATATATTTTTTTCATATTTATTATGAGTAACCCGTCATCTGTCATATGGTAACTGGTTAACCCTCTTATGGCAGAAGGTTACTCATCTCAGGGTAACTGGTTACCTCTCATAGTACATGTTATTTTATCTAGTTCTAGGATTTTATTTTTATATAACTGTCAAAGATCAATCAAGTATCTAGTTACCTTACCCAGGATTTGAAAAAAGAAACGTATAGTCTAAAAAAAAAGGAAAAAATGTTTATAATAAATAAAAATAAAAATAAACACAATTCATATTAAAAAAAAAATTGCAAAACAACCAAAGAAAAAATAAATCTAAAAATAATATAAAAAAACAAATAAGCTAAAAAAATAATAATCAAATTACAAACATACCATTCCAAATTAATAAATTTGATTAAGAGTAAAACTACGACATAAACCAACTTTTATAAAAAAATATGAGAAATACATTCATAAAAGTAAAAATTCTTAAAAATAAGTCATAGATAACATTTTTTTGAAAAAAAATCATATTTTTGTACACTTTATTAAAATCTCATATAAAATGTAATTTCATCTTCTATTTGTTATATTCTATGGAATTAACATATTTTAGACAGTAAGTATGGCTTATTTTAAACTTTATGTTTATTTTTAACATATTTATATAAACTTCTCATTTTTCAATGGGCGTAGTGCAAAATGACTCTTAATGATGTGTGAAAGTAAGTAAATGTCCATGTTTTTAATTTTATAGTAAAATAACCAGATCATCTCCTTAATATCACATATTACCAAATATGTCATTTAACAAATTACTATTTATTCTAAATATTTTAATATTATGGTATATGTATATTAGTTTTGTTTAATTAGTTTTTATTTTTAAGTTATTTTGATTTTTTTTTTCGTTTTTTATGAGTTGTTGAATGATATACTATACCACAAAATATATATAATGAGTTGAAGAATAATATATCATAAAAACTTACAAAATTATTACTAAAAAATATATATACCATGCTAACAAAGTTATATACCGCCATTAAAATGTATATATCATGATACAAAATTATATACTACCACTACGTATAATAAAATAGAAACTAAATATCACAAAAAAAAATTATATACTATACCACAAAAAACATATACACTAATTAAAAAATAATATAACAACAACCTATAAAAAACTTAAAAAATCAATATAACTTTACAATAAAACTAATTAAACAAAACTAATATGCATATATCACTATATTAAAGTCATACAGTCTTAAATAAATAAATAAATTATAAAAAAATAATATAGATAATCAATAATGTAAAATGTAATTTTTCTATAATTTTAAAAAATAAACACATTAGCTTATTTATTGATGTATTTATTTTGGACCATATTCTATAATTTATCTTTTGGAATTCCGATTTGGGATCCGAAGGCCCATGAGCTTTTTTGGGCGGGAAATAACGCTCATATCATATTCTAATATTTTTGTCTGCGTGGAGTAAAGATAATAATTTTAAGTAATCAGTCAACCAGGAAAGACAACAACGAAAATATTTATGATAAAGTTCTTATTTGATCTTTTTTTAGACTGTACTCAATACATTACCAAAAAAAAGTATAATTCAGAGTGAGATGTGGAGCGAGAGTGCTTTGGCTCTACGACCATGGCTTCTCGAATTTCTAATCGAATCTGCTCAGGTAAGACTTTGAGTTTTCTATTCTTTATCAAATCTTTGGGCGAAATGGACGAATTTCTGCTGATTCATTTCATATCTGCCAATAATTTTTTTATATAATGGTGAAGCTACTCGAAGTGAGTCCGATCGTGAAATACACAGCGCTATCATTCTTCGCCGATAGGTTCTACCCTCGCTTCTCCAGGTAACCTTATTCTTATTCTTTCTCATTTCACTTTCATTTCGCCAACTCCGTTAGGGCAATCAATTATATGCAATTTGTTGCTACATGTATATACTTAGTCGAAGATTGAGGATTTCACATTTTCACTGCACATACTTTTTTCATTGTCATGAATGGCAAAGAACAAGCCTCGAGGAAGTATTTTGAGTTATTGTGACGCAACTTGTACTATTGATTCAAATTCAAACCAAGATTTCCTATTCTATTATTCTTTGAATTTGGAGTAGTTTTTTTTATCTTTTTTTCTTGATGAAAGATGGCCATTATTTATTCTTTGCTTACTTATTATGTTAATCTAATGTTCACAAGAGCCCTGCTGTTGTACTTATATAGGCTCAAAGAAGAGGGTGGCATAGCAAACTGGCTTTTGCAACCGTTGAGAGAAAGCAATTTGCAGTTATTTGCACTTGTTTCCATATGGATATCGAGCAAAGTGAGTGTTCATTATTTATCCTTGTGGACTTTTCTGCAGGGTTCTAGTTGCCACACCTAATTGCTCTTTACCAAATTATTGATGATTCATAGATACACAGTTCCAGACCATTGTCCATCAAATCCTTCAAGTCGTTGGGTGACAAGGTTATCAAAGAGCAGCATTTTACGAATAGGGATTTCCTGGAAGCAGTAAGCTACATTTCGTATACTGGTTAAGAGAAAACATCTCTTTTTCCCCGTCTACTGTTTGATGTGAATTTCCGTAGGAGGTTGTTTTGATGCAGGTAACACTGCTGAAGGATGAAAATTTTCGAGCTATTTTGGTACATCTGAGATGATATGAACTTTCATATTTTTTGGAAGGTCTTGAATTTTGAAATTGGTGCAGTAGATATTGCTTTTATATTCCTTGAAGAGCTTTTGCATCAGCTAAGGTTAGTTCATGATGACTTTCTGAATTTGGCAAAGTAGATTTGACATTTTTCTCTTCCTTGTAGATAATTAGTTAAATCTACATGCAACTTTTATTTATTGAGTTCAGGGAAGTGGCAAAAGTTGGAGACCTTGTGAACTTTGAAGCATGCATGGACATTATGGATCTCCTTTATGAAAAAGGGGAGATATCTACAGAACATTGTTCTTCTCGTTCTCTTGCTGCCTCAACCTTGGTATTTAAATTAAAATAAATTTATTGTCATAGTAATTTCTTGAAAATCATCTATTGTTGAGATTTTATATGCTTTCAATCCTTTTGCAGGTTGCTTCATATGTCATCACGGTTCCCAAACAACGGTGGGAGTTTCCTATTCTTCCTTGGGGTAAGTTTCAAAGAATACATACCTACCCTGAGTTTTCTTTTACTTATTTTTCTTACGAAATCCCAGAAGAAGTTTTCTTTTGGTAGCACAAGAAATGTGCTACTAGTTTCTAAGAAGTAAGTTAATGTTTATGAATGTGGTAAAACATGTATATGCGTGTGTGTACACATGTAGTTAGTATTTACCCGTGTCAGTTTATGACTTAATTTGTTTATTTTTTTAAGTATTTGTATATCCTTTTTCCTATGATATATAATGCCTTTCTTGGTTATGAGATCTTTTAGACTGCAAACTGAAACTGGTATGATTTACAGATTCTTGAAGGATCTTTGTTTTCTACAGTTAGTTTTTGCTCCTTCACTGAAAATTAATCTGTCAATCCATAGCCATATACTTACATGCTTAGCCTGCATCTGCCCTTTTTTTTTTATTATTATTATATATATTTAGGTTAATATATTCTAATTGTCATTTTTTTTTATGAGATTTTTTATGTTGAAGTGGTATCAACTTAAGTAAATAATGCTTAAAAATATAGCTTCTAAGGTAGAATGTAATTTGTGTTGGCGTAGATGTGCTAATTAAACTATTTGTGCTTTTACGATTAATGATGATTTTAGATATTCTAGTATTGTTTCTAGTTTATACGTTTGAAAGTAGTATAAGGTGAATCAAATCTGTTGGTTTGCTCTCATTGCAATTGTAAGCTGAACTGCTTGCAATAGGTGGTGATACCATGAACTCAGTTTCTTAATAACAAAAAACCATATTCCTCTGTCTCTGTCAGTCTCGCTTGTCTCTTCTCTGGAAACTGTTTACTGATAGTTCAGTCAAGATCTGAGTTACTAAAATTCAGCTACTACCAAACTTCTAGTGAATACGTTCACCATGCAATTAAGAATATACTACCATTAAACAACCACAATCAGATTGATTGTCAAAGCTTCTATCTACCACTCTACCATTTTTGTAAATTAACTACTTTTGTTGTAGTCACATCTCGTGTGGAACAGTGGAAGTGAAATACTTTTTGTTGTGACATTCATTTCCATTCTTCCCAACTTTTTTGCAACCATCTCTCTGCAGGTTCCAGTCCTCTTCCAATTTGGTTTGTATCTTGTGATTCCAAATCCTCTACTTTTCCTTCCAAGAATCTTCCAATAATTGGACATAATAACTTTTAGTGAGAGATATGATGTTCTGTTTTTCTTTTAGGTCTTGAATTTTCTCATTTTTGGATTGAATCAATAAATTACCAATTCTTTTTCTAGAAAAATTAAAACTTAAATGTAGTATAATTTTTTAAAATTTACAACAATTATAAATACATACAAAAAAAGAAAATATTAAAAAGTCTTTTATCAAATTTGAAAAATATTTTACTTCATTTTATTTCTTTATATTTTCTCGTAAAAATTTTCCTTGCTAAAATCCAAGGTCCAAACAAGGCTTTATCTTTCTTTTTTGTTATTGGTAGAAAGAGATTCTTTTATTCGTCTTCTCACATTCAAATTAGCTCATCATTAATATGAGAAAAGGGATCATTGGTTGTTCTCAGTTTTGAATGTGTTTTTCCCGACTGTCGTACTAGTTTGCGGTCTTTGTGTTGAAAATTTTTAAACTTCTATTATTTTGGTGTGTGTTTATATATATAAATGTGTACATATATTTTTATATGATTGTTTAATTTAAATTCTTGTTCTGTGTTGCTTAATAGGCGTTTATAATGTTTTGACGCTGGTACCATAGTTTCTTTCTTTATTTAAGAATAACACTGAATAAAACTATACCCTTTGGCCAACCATTTTTCTTTTTTCTTTTTAATTATTTTGAGGAAAGATTGTTCGTCTTATTCATTCTAGGAAATGCTTAACAGTATCAGAGCTTTATCTTGTGCTCAAGCCATACATCAACATTGAGTGCTGGCAAAAATGATTTTGTTTTTACCCCTATAAATGATCTCATTAAAATCCTTATAAGAATTAACTAATTTCTATATAAAATTAATTAAAATGTGTTTCTTTTTCATCTGATCAAACTGATTCACTAGTTAATGTATAAAATGTACTATGTGATATATTTGGACATTTATTTATCACAAGGATAAGTGGTTAACTTCCTATTTCATTCTCTTGTCAAATTATTTTTTATGGCGGTGTTCGTTGTAGTAACTGCATTTTTTTTTGTAAATTTTCGAAAAATTTCGAATAGTTTACATTGTCGAAAACATATTTGTACGTGTTGTAAACCGGAATATTAGAAACTTTGTTTTTAGCATGTTAAATTATTCAGAATTTTTCGAAAATTTACAAAAAGGATAACGTAATTACAACAAACACTGTCATGAAAAAAGTAAAAAAAAAAATACTCCGACAAGTATTTTTTGGGGCGGATATTGAAATAGGAGGATGATGCTAGCACTCCGATAGAACATACTACTTTTTAAAAAAAAAGTCAAAGTGTAAAAAAATAACATTTTAAATTCCCTTTTATCATTCCTTTTCCTTTTTAATGGATAAGCATTTTTAAGGTAAAAACAAAACCATCATGAGCATCGAGTTTGGGTCGCAAATTTTGAGCCGTATGTGCAATGTGGGGTCATTATTTATTGGAAAGAGAAATTTGTTGAAATCGTAGCCTTTGTAGAGCACAATGGAGCGCTGTGTTTACTGGGGTCCCTAGTCTGGCCCAACTACATTGTGCAAAGGTAGCGATTGGCTCGGTCTTGCCCTTCTAAGGTGGGAACTAGTTCCACATTCAATCATCGCCTTTCCATAGCCATTAAAGTTGACTAGTGACCGCTACATCTGATCATTGATATGGTAAGCTCTCACAGTACAATAGGGATACAATTGGGTCCATTGAATATTTTGTGTATAGCTGTATAGAGTCCCTTCTGACAATATATTAATTTTGAAGATAATTTCTTGATAGCCGACCTTATCTCACTGACTTTCTTTTTCTTTGGTTCAATTTCAACGATGCACTATCTAAACCATAGAGCTACACTGTATCCATAATACCTTTTTTATGGTCTCACTCTTCTTCTTGTACCCTTTTATTTTTGGCCTCTCCCTGGGTTTGACAATCCAAACAAGTGTTGAATGTTTACACTTTTAGTCAAATAAAACAGTAAAAGGTACGAGTTGTTTGTACATACTGGGGAAGCTTAGAACAAGATAAGGGTATGATTGATTCTTAGGCAATAGTCCAAAGAATGATATACTCATTTGCAGTTAATTTCTTTTTTCTATGTACCTAGTAATGATAACACTGATATGCAGAGATGTGCATGTTCAGAAATTTGACTGTGTATACTGATAGCATTAATTGTTACAGCTGTTAGTGAAAAAAGAAAATGTAATGATTATTTTAGTTTTTGTCCTTTAAATGTGGCTGTTAAGTTTCCAGTTTAGTTGTTCACCCTTCATATTTATTAGTCATTCATCGCTGTAGTTGAATTGAGTTTGCAGCTCCTTTCTCACAAGGAGATGGATTACACAGTTCACCTGATAAATGCAAGAGAGGTTGTAAATGTTGAGTGTAAACCCAAGTTTTAGTCCCACATTAGAAACACATTAAATGAGTATATGTAAATGCTTTTGTGCTTGCTATAAAAATAATTTTTTTTGAATATATATTAATTTATATTAAGTGTTGCCATGAACGAAATTTCTTTCCAATAGTGATTTTTTTTTCAATTATTTAAAATTAAAAGAATATTTTGTTCTTTATAAATTTATTTCACGGAAATATTACTCTACATTATTCTCTAATTAAAAAACTATTTTTAGTCCACATAATATAAATTATGATCATACGTGTTATTAACGGTGAGATTTCGTCAACGAGGTTAGGTTGGAAAACTCAAAGTGTAGTGAGAAAATGAAGAACTGAGAATGAACTTAGAAGGACTTCAAAGTAAAAGTGCAGAGCAACAATGAAGAACCAAGTGTATATTGCTTAATAGTTTGTGTTTACAATGAATTTTCTAACTCCCGTTCTAGTGGGGTGAATGGTTATTTATAGTCGGGCTCTAATGGCCAAGGCTATAAATTGGTCCCTGAAGACGAGATAGCACATGAGTACACTGCTAAGGTAGTGGCGCAGGTTGTTATGGTTCAGAGGATAGTGGTGGTTGACTCTGGTACATGCCAGGCGTGGAGATGGTGTTAACACTTCTTGTACCAACCCGTACTACCGCTACTTGCCTGATCCAAGTGTCAAGTCGTACATCCGACCTCTCCAAGGTCGTATGTACCTAGTGTATATTGCTTAATAGTTTGTGTTTACAATGAATTTTCTAACTCCCGTTCTAGTGGGGTGAATGGTTATTTATAGTCGGGCTCTAATTGCCAAGGCTATAAATTGGTCCCTGAAGACGAGATAGCACATGAGTACACTGCTAAGGTAGTGGCGCAAGTTGTTATGGTTCAGAGGATAGTGGTGGTTGACTCTGGTACATGCCAGGCGTGGAGATGGTGTTAACACTTCTTGTACCAACTCGTACTACCGCTACTTGCCTGATCCAAGTGTCAAGTCGTACATCCGACCTCTCCAAGGTCGTATGTACCTTACTTGTCAGCGTACCTATGGGTGCCACTCGTCCTTTTTGAGATATGCTTTATTCCAAGTTCCTTCTCACTTCACTAAGTATTAGTAAGCCAATGAACTCTTCTCCAAGGTAACGAGAGTCCCCTCTATGACAATGCTTAAAGTGGGAAATGGGCCATTGCATAAGCTTTTTTAAGACATCTTTTTGCATATCCAAGTGTCCATACTTAAGGGGAGGAATTACCACCTTCAACCCTTTGTGTACGCTTGTGAAAAAGCTTTAGGTTGATGATAAGAGGTCACTAGTTGGTATAGCAAAGCCCTTCATCGAGTTAGCCTTGCGTTGAGGTGTTGGCGTAGGTGTGGCATCCCGTCTCGCATAGCAAGATGACCTCGCGGGTAGGTGTGACAGGCCCTCGCTCTTGCATAGCGAGACAACCCCACGGGTAGGTGCAACAGGCCCTCGGTCTTGCATAGCGAGACAACCTTGCGAGTAGGCACGACAGGCCCTCGGTCTCGCATAGCGAGACGGGTCTTTAAGAAGTCAAGGTGTGGCATCTTGCATTGCATGGTGAGACGACCCAACGAGTAGGCGCAACATCTTCTCGGTTTCGCATAGAGAGATGGGCTTGCAAAGCGAGGCATTGTCATCGTCATGGTATCGGGGTCGTTAGACCGTGGTCTCCCACATAGCGAGACCTCAGTCACTACCTTGCCATGCGTCGACGCATCACGATGCCATGGGATGGAGTCAACTGAGCACTAATTAGGTAAAATTACTATGAGGGGTGGAGTTCTTTTCTTTTATGCTGAAACCCATCGTGCAATTATGAATATGAACGAGATTAGTGATGGTTAAGATTTAGAGTGAGATGAAAATGTGCAAGCCTAGAGAAAAAGAAAGGGATATCGATTTTGGAGATTATGAAGATTAAGCCGATTTTGTTTGCAGGGAAGTGAAATATAAAGTAAGTATAATATTTTTGGGTAAGATTGTGGTAGGTTTCCTTAAAAGGACATAGTGGAAGGTTTTTTTTTTTTGGAAACATGTATGAGTTGTAGTTCTAGTTTTTTTATATGACAGTGTATATTGTAGTTATAAGAGTTTTTTCACAAATTTTTAAGAAATTTTAGATGATTTAAGGTGTCGAAATCAAGATTCAAACAACCTGTTGCACGTGTGCATATTCTGATTATTACATGTGTGAGACAAATGTTAATTTCGGCACCTTAAACTCTTTAAAATTTCTTGAAAATTTATGAAAAGTTTCTATAACTACAATATTCACCAAAAAGACCAAGTCATTTTAAGGACCTACTGCAAAAATCCCCTAATATTTTATTAATTGCATTTTTTTTAAGAGCAGTACAAAAAAAATTAAAAGCAATTTATTTTATTTTTAAAACATTAATAACAATTATATACACCCAATTTTATTATAAACTAAAGTGGTGCTCCCACCACCATAGATTTGTTTTTATTATTTGATAAATTTAAACGTTTCAAAAATAAATAAATATAATATATAATGAAAAATATAGTGTTATAATATACTCACAAAAAATTATTTATTTGTTTATTGGGATGTAATATATACAA
The DNA here is from genome assembly GCF_963169125.1 of Humulus lupulus. Lineage (NCBI taxonomy): Eukaryota > Viridiplantae > Streptophyta > Magnoliopsida > Rosales > Cannabaceae > Humulus > Humulus lupulus. The sequence goes on along the minus strand of NC_084795.1, from coordinate 275,166,465 downwards.
AATAGTGGTCATAGACATATGACCTGTTTGGTACAATATTTTGAAAAGTTAAAAGATGTTTTTTTAAAAAAGTTGTGGAATACAATTGTTTGGTAAACAGCTAAAAAATGGTTTATTGAAAAATTTGTGCAAAAAGTTTTAACTTTCTGAACATAGCTTTTTGAAAAATCTTTGCAGTATTTTTTTATTTAAATACATTTACTTTTTTATTGTATATTACTCTAAATAAAAATATTTAAAGTAAATTAATATAATAATAAAATAAAAATATTTAAATCTAAAATATTTTTTATTTATACATTTTTTTTATAATTTATATTTATTAGATATTTCTAAATATTTTTTTATTTTAGTAATTTTAAATTAATAAACCACTTCAATAAAGAGTTTATTATACACTTTAATATTATTTTTGCATCTCTTAATATTTTTAAATTATAATTTATTAAATACATATCAATTTCATGTTTTAGAAAGAAATAAAAATTATAATTTTAATATGTTTAAATAAATACAATATTTATATTGAAATTTATTAAATATGTTTTTTTGAATTTATTTTACTAAAATAAATATGACATCTATTTTTGTCTTTTAATATTTAGCAACACTTTAATCATATGTCTCTTCTATATAATAAGTGTAGATAACAAAAAATTTTGGTTTTAACGAATTTTTATTTTTTTAATGTTAACTTTAATCGAATATTCTTATATTTAATAGAATATTCTTATATTTAATAGTAGTTTGTAAACACTTAAACTTATATAAAATAAATAAAAAATTAAAAAAAGATATTTTTGAGATATTTTACAATGATAATTATTAAAAAATAATAAATAATTAAACAAATTAAAATAGGATATTTTTTAGATATATTACAATAATAATTATTTAAAAATAATAAATAATTAAGCAAATTAAAATGTGATATTTTTGAGATATTTTACAATAATAATTATTTAAAAATAATAAAATCATAAGTTTTATAACTTAAATAAAATTTAATTAAACTTAAACTCACTTATTAGAATAATATCATATTAAATATATAATATAATCTACTGTGAATTAGCAACAAATTATTTTTTTTAAAACTAGCAAGATACTTAAATTTAAAATCCACGAATAATATTTAATATTACATTAAACATATAATATATAATCTCTTGTTGTCACTCTCAAATTCAAAAATTAAAACAAACATAAATTTAAACAAAAATAAATAAATTATTTAATTGAAATGTGATATTTATTTCAAAATTTGTATGACATTAATATAAATTTAATAACAATAACTAATAAATTCTATAAATCAAACTAAGCAAACGTGCATGTTGCTTGTATCTAGTATATATTATATTAGATATAAGCAACGTGCAATGCACGTTTGTGTAGTTTTATTTATATAATTTTTTAAATTTGTATCATTGTTATATAAATATTTCAAATAAATAAAACATATTATATATAAAAGAATAGCATAAACATATTGAATGAAAAATTAAATCAAAATAAAGTTTACGGTTTTTTTAAAAGTATATATAATATGATAACTTTTTTAAACATGAATGATAATTTTTTTAATAAAAATTAACATTATGTATTATATATTATTATTATAATATTTAAATTTATATTGGTATAAGTATTAAATATTTAGTTTTGTATTAAATATTATTATAATAATAATATTTTATAATATTTGAATTCTTATTAATATAATTAGTAAAAAAAATAGAATTATATATTATTATCATAATAATATTTATAAATATTAATATAGTTATTAAATATTTAGTCTTGTAGTATATATTATTATAATAATGATATTTTATAACATTTGAATTTGAATTTATATTAATATAATTATTATATATGTAGTTTTATATTAAATATTATTATAATAATAATATTTTATAATATTTAAATTTATATGAATATAATTAATAAATATTTATTTTTAAATGAATATTCAGTTAAATATTTAAAATATTATGTTAAAATTAACAAAACAAATGGTTAAAACTAAGAAATTTTGTTATTTACACACTTATTATATAGAAGAGATAGTTTCAAATACTTTAATAACACTTTAAAATTTATAATTTACCAAACACTTAGTAACTTTTCACCGCATCAAATCGACAACTCACAGCTACTTCCAAACATGACTCCAATATATTTTTATATATTACATATCTTGTGTATATATATATATGATACTACAGTTTTTCTTTCGGTGAATTGTGGTTCTTTTTCTAGTTATTTATGATAGAAACACTTTATATTTATATTAGGTATTAAAAAAAAAACGTTCAAACTGGTCATGATTCGCTCATTAACAACACTAGAATAGAATGTAGGCCTCCGCGGGTAGAAGTAGAGCCACTGTATTTGTGTCTTGTGGAAAGCTTAAAGCTGAACTAGAGTCTTGCCCGTAACAGAAGAACGTCAAAAGGGGTTGTGGTGATATAATAATGAAGCTAGAGATTGAAATGAAATCCTCATCTTAAAGAAAGGAAAATAAACATAAATAAATAAATAAATTCTGGTTTGTCTGTTTCTACATCTACATAGTCCTTATCCGAAGACAAAACATAACACTTAGATTGTGATACAAAGTAGGGCCCATTCCGACCCAATTTTGGTTGTCTTGCTTTCAAGAAAGATTGAGGCTCTTCATGTACCACCAGGCACCACCTACTCTGTCCACTTGTTAGGCTTTTCCTGTGTTCATACTTCTAAATGATGTTTTTCCAGTTTTCTATTTCAAAGTGTTTGCTGTCTTCGTACTTTTCATATAAGATACTTAATACTTATTTTCTGTCTTCATTTAGCTACCATTTTTCTTAATTTTATTAAAAAAAAATTGGGTTATGGAATTCTTGTGTTTTCAATTGAAAACGTTGTTAGGTATCACCAAATGCCAGCCACCTATAGCTGTTTGTGTTATTCTTCATTATCTTGGACCACTTAAGCTAATTATTTTGGCCAACCATAAGTTCCTAGAAAGATATTATTATTATTATCTTATTTAAAATGAGGAAAGTATTTTTGACTAAGATGTGGATAAGCCGTGCGGTGCCCCCCTCTTTTTTCTTTTTTTCCTGTTATTTTTTCAGGTTTGCACTTATTTAACTTGAGCTCAGATAGCTTCACTTCCATTAAAACTATTGTACTTTTTATTATTGTTAATTGTTATCACAAGCTCAGCTGATACTAATTAATGGAATATTTGTTGCAGTTAGATTTGTAACAGGTTGCAAAGAAGAGGATATTTTAGAGATTCTCAGAGACATTCTAAAGCATGTATTCGATCCTTCTTGATAAGACACCAAACCACCATAGAAATAAAAAAGAATACAAAAATTATAATTGGAGCATATGACTCTTGTGGCTGGACAAGGAACATTAAATATGATCAGCTGCTCAGTCCTTGTGTTGTGTGTGCTACACTTTCTGGCCGAAGCATTATATTTTGGATCTAAACAATGTGTGAAGGTTATGTTATTATAGGGACCAATTCGTCAAACCAAACTTGAGAAAGTAAGTACTTTGGTAAAGCTACGTGTAAGTTGTGGGCTCTACCACACGGTTGTCTGATTTTATTAAAAGAAATTCAGTCCTTTTCTGCCATTTATTTTCTAGGTGTCGGCTCCAACACAAAGAACAGATGCCAAAACCTCTCAAAATAAATAAATAAACAAAATATTTCCTTTAGAAAAACAAAGAAATAAGGTCATTCTATATAAGCATTTTTTTTCTATTTTTGGATTGTCTATTTTCTTTTTTAATTGTATTATGTACTTGTGAGTAATCTATTTTGTTAAGTAATTTTGGATCTAAGCATGAATTTAGATTATGGTCAAAGATTCGAAGTCGCTTTAATTACTTGCCAGGTGTGTTGATCACATTTTATTGTTGTTTTTTAAGTCAAGTTTGGGGGCTAACAAAGAGATTGGATAATGGATACGTCTTGTATATGGTAGGTACGTGCTCACTATCTGATTAGGATATGAGTAAGTATTGTATACAAACAAGACTTCAACTATATCTTAGTTTCGCTATCTTGTGTTGTTTTGTGTACCATAATTTTGTTACTTGTGACGAATCACTTGTTGAAGTTCTTATACAATCTAGTTTTATTGTAATTTTCGAGGAAATGTTTCATAAATAGTTGTAAAAAAAAAACATGATGAAAGTAAATTTTCTTAAAAAAAAAATATCACACAAGCTTTCATTTATTGCATTCATAATTGTTCTAATGTAAAGGATAATTATTAAGATATTTGGTGCTGTATTCCTTAAAGTAGGAGGAAAGTATGAATGGCTTTAGGATTAATAGAAAGAAGTGTCCTTTCTTTAGTTTAAAAATTTTCTTGAGTGAAATTTCGTAAAAGTAAAAGAATAATTTAATTTAATAAGAGAAAAAAAAAATAAACAAACAAATTTCGAAAGCTTAATTCTTATTGGAAACTATTTGGCAGGAATGATAAATCCCACACAAGTGAGATTCAAATTTAACTGAAAGTAAGATAAGTAACAGGGAATTTACCTTCTAATCTCTGCCATTATATAATATCCATTTATTGTTTGGTCACCCTTTCTTTCCCAAGAATAACTCCAGTCAAGTGTTTTTTTTTATTTTTTAAAAAACATAATAATTATTAGAAGAAGGTGACAGTACCAAACTAGTGGTTTGACATTATGAAACATTTAATAAATCACCACACCACAATGATACTTTATCAATCATATTTTCGTACGAATTGGAAATAGTTACTATTAGGGGTGTTTATTGTGGTGGTTTGCTGCCTTTGAAATGGGAATGAGAAACACATTCTTAGTTTGATATAAGTTTTAGACTTTTTTAGGTCAGATTTATTTTTATTGTGAGCTCCATTTTTACTTTATTTTGAAGATAATGTTAAACTTTTCAACATTATTTGAATTTGAAATTACAAAAATCTAAACTTCTATCTAAATTAATGTAGTTGTCTTTCTTTCCATAAATAAAAATTTTGTTTTACATATTAACTCTAGCTGAATTGTTATAAATGTGTATATTTAATGGGTCCCTTTACAAAATAATTTATATTTTAAAATTATTTTACACTCTAGCCTAGTTTTATTTTTTGCAAAATAGTATCACATTATTTAGACAGCTAGTTGAAAAATTAGACAGGTGGTCGAAAAATTCAAACAACCGATCGAAAATTTTAGACAACTGATCGAAAAATTTAGATAACTAGTCGAATTTTAGACAGAAGTCATTTTGCAAAAAATTATCAAAATAAACTAGAGTGTAAAATCACTTAAAAAAAGATGTTATTTTAACCAATTATAAATAAAATCGTCCTTTTATTATGTTAAGCTCGTTAACAATCGACGATATATTGGAAGGAAAGTAAAAGCTTACATCACTGTGTTCAAGTGAGAGTTGGAGTCATTTAGCTCAAAATGTACAAGTCATGGTATCTTGTGCTTGTGTGGTTGTATGTTGGCATGGTGATGCTCTCATGGTCTAATTGGGTGTCAAGAAAGTCTAAATCAACAATTCTTTAAAGCCACATTTGGATAGTGAGATTTGAGAGGATTAGATTGGATTAAAAAAAATATTAGATAAAAAATATAGAAAAATATGAATTGATTATTTGACGACAACAAATTAGATATAAAGTGGTAATTCTTTTTTCTTATCATAGAAATACATGGAGTTGGGAATTAGATAGGATAAAATTATCCCAATTTTTTCAATAAGATTAGGTTATCTCAAACTAGATGAATATTTAGATTGTTGGATTAATCTTGTCAATAGCCTTTTTGATTTTGTAACAAAATTACATGATAAAAATTATACAATCTTATCCAATACAATCACACCCTCCAAACGCAATCTAAATTCACATGTATTTCTCCTGATCGGTCATCCACAGTTCTAAAGAGATATTTGATTTGAATTCACATATTATTCGCATTTGAATTTTAGTGTATTGTATTGTTATTTAAGTTGTAACAAATAGAAAATATCCTACTTTTATAGGGATGTTCAGCTGTGATCCTTTTCCTATAAAGGGTTTATACATTTTTAGACTTGTATTTTGTCTCATTACCTGTTTGGACCCTGTGTTTTGATAAATTATTTTTTGGACCCTATGTTTTCTAAAATACTTCAAATAGACCCTTAAATCTGATTTCGATTAAAGTTTCTTGAACTAAAATCATAAATAATTCATCAAACTAACAACTCAGAACAAAAATACAGTCATTCTGCCTAAGAACTGTGTTGTTATACTCAATTTTTGTTTATTATAATCAAATTTAGGAGCCTATTTGAACTATTTTACAAAATATAAGGTCTAAAAAATAATTTATCAAAATACAAGATCCAAATAAGTAATAAGACAAAACACAAAGTCTAAAGATGTATAAACCCTCCTATAAATTAGTGATGAATTAAGTTGTAAAAAATAACACGATTTTGATACTGTTATATGCTACCAAATTGTGATTAGAAACTAGGCTTTCAAGAAAACTTATATATTTCATGAATTTTGATATCAATATATTTCATGATTTAGTAATTCTAGTGAGTTGACTCAGAAATAAAAGTATTATGTGAACGTAGACTTCTTTAATACTTGAACTACATAAAAATCTTGACTGATATTTATATTTATTCATTTATTTATTGTTTTATGTAAAATTTGTCATTCATATGTCAAAACATATATTTATATAAATAAATAAAATAAACATATATTAAAGGATCCTTGTATGTCACTAGCACTAGGCACTACTTGAAAGAATAAAAACATGTGAAGTTGAAGAATTAAAGTGACAATTTATATTTATGTGTGCTATTTATTTATTGTGACTAACTCACAAAAGTAGCCTTATATTTATGAAATCTCGGTTGACATAAGCAGTATATGACCACATTCCATGGAAAAAACGAATTTTACCACACAGTGTAATAGCGACCTATACATACATTATCCTGTGATTGCTGCCCCCACTCAAATATCATTTGTAATCACTTTTTTTTTTTGTTGTTGTCTTTTTCCATACAAATATCATTTTCCTGTAAATAGGAGTGAAAATCTTCCAAAAAAAGAGGTTGGAAAGAAATATATTTATATCAAAATTCATGAAATATATGTAGTATAGGATTCTCTGTGATACACAACTCTTGATACGCACGTGTGTGTATATAAAATATTTAAATTCTGATTTCAGTATTATAAATTATTTTAAATTTTTTAAAAATTAATTAAATATTTATTATAACTACAAAATACACCTTTATATACAAAAATTTGAATTATAAATATCTAACTGCAAAAAACAAGAATGAGTATTAAGAGTAGTCTCCTTTTTAGAGAGTATCGAAAAACTGCCCTAAACTATATATTAGAAGTAGGCACTTACTGATATCAAACTCTTCTATATTCTTAGTTATTTGCTTGCTTCACTTCGTACCCATTTATCTCACTGTTTGGGGATTTGATTAAAGTATATTAATCTAGTGGTTTACAACTACTTACTAATGGTGTAATGTCAATCAATCATTCTTTTATAATTTAAAAGAAAAAAATGCATGTGATCACTTACTTGGTACACATAAAAGAGTAGCACTTTACACTTGAAAAACTAATGTAACATATATATATATTAAAAAAATTAGAGGATAATATTGTTGTGACATGAAAAGTGAGCAAAAGATATATAATAGGTGCTTTGGTAAAATAAAGTCGATGGATGATAATGGAATAAATGTTGTTGTAAACACTTAGCTAGCTAAGGTTGGTAGTCCTTATTGGGTCATTTGGTTTGGTTTTGAGACCACATTTGTTTTAATTGTGTCGGTTAATAATTCGAAATAAGTCAATATAAACAGCCAAAGCTATACCCTTTTCCTTTCCACCACTTAATTTTTTACTTACTTTCTACATTGTACTACATATGTCTTCTCCACCCAACTCATCTCATATATTATTATATATCATTATTTGTTTTATTTTCTCTTTTCTAAGGTTAAACAAGTACATATATGCTTCCAATTAAAACCCTTATATAATCATTTTGCAAATTAAACTAATTTTTCTACTTATATATTCAAAGAATTAATCGCAACTTTAAATATTAAAGGATTTATACTTTTTTGGACTATGTATTTTGACAAATTATTTTTTTGGATCCTGTATTTTGTAAAATAGTTAAAATAGAACCCTAAATCCGATTTCGGTCGATGATTTCTTAACTAAAATCACAAATAATTTACTAAACTGACAATTCAGAATAAAAATAAAATCATTCTGCTTAAAAACTGTATTGTTATATTCAATTTTTTCTTCATCAAAATTAAGTTTAGGGTTCTATTTTAACCATTTTACAAAATATAAGGTCCAAAAAGTAATTCGTCAAAACACAGGGTCCAAACGAGTAATGAAACAAAACACATGGTCTAAAAAAGTATAAACCCAATATTAAATTATTGACTAGAATTATTTTAAATAATTTTTTTTTATTTCATTTCATATTCACATTGAATAGTGATCAAATTCAAAAGGAGTAACACAAGTTTTACTCTCTCTCATATAATGTAACAGTGATCAAAAGGAGATAGTACATGAGTTGAGGTTGAGATTATAAGCTTCTTCAAATTTGGAAAAAGAAAATAAGAAAAAAGAACATGATATATAACCATAATTTGCTGAAACCCTAAGCTTGTCGTAGCTTTATACTGATCAGACAAACTCAGCCTTTTAGTCTGGTTAAATTAATGTCTCATGTGACACTGTACAATTATTCCACTTGTGGACCTATTTGACTATTGTGAGCTTTATTAATAATAAAAATTCAAATTATTTAAAAAAAAAAAATCGCATCAATCATTTTGAAGATTGTGATTAATTATCTTTCAGTATTGGGACCTATTTAATTATTATTTGTTTGTTTGTTTTTTTGCTTGCTGGTCGTTTATAATTTGTTGACGATACTATATATATATTTGTATAAATATATCCTTTTTATTAAATGTGATGCAAAGTCCCGCTAATCAAAATTATTTACCTCATCAAAATACAATGTTAATTGATAATATATTTTGTAATTAAATTAATTCAAGGACTTTGCAGAAAATAATTCCAATTACCATTTCCACAATACAGCTATGCCATAAATACTAATTAAGAATAAAGTTATGAATTTCTAACCAATTATTAAGTCAAACAACGACTTCTCTTTCAAATTAGTTAGCTAGCTATAAGTATATAATAAGTCCAAATTTATACATACATACATGCATCATTTTCTAGAATATGCATTAATGTCACTTCAAAATAAATATAAAAATATATAATATATATGTGTATATATGAATTTGCAAAAGGCAGATTATTGAGTATTGGTTGAAAGAGAAAATACATGTACTAATTACTCTAAAACATATATATATATATATAATCTGTATATATTTTGAATAATAACATTTGAGAAAGGAAAAAAAATCACCGCCACTTCGGAGAAAAAATATATATGAAATCAAAGGAACAGAATTGATAAAGTAGGGACCAAAGGGTTTGAGAAATTTCTCTCGTAGCTATCTAATCAAACATTGGCATCTTTTTTATATGATTGATATATTGAAAAACTATTATTATTTATGGGTCCCCTCTCACACCCTCCCTCTTCTATTTATTTTAATCCTAAGGCCATTGTATAGTTTCTTTGTCCTTCTCATGTCCAATAGGGTAGACTACAGTGATGTTAGCTAACTCACCCACCACTAATTTGATCCCAGCTTTAGTCATATTCTCTGTTAACTCTTTGGATATCTGTCTCGCACTGTATAATTGTCCCAGACCTTTCTGACTTAAGGCATTTGCCACTACGTTGGCCTTTCCTGGGTGATACAGGATTTCACAGTCATAATCATTAACCAACTTCAGCCAATGCCTCTGTCTCATGTTAAAGTATTTCTGCGTGAATAAGTACTTCAAGCTCTTGTGGTCAGTGTATGTAACGTCCTCCTAATCAATGATCGTTACACTGTGTGATTTAAATAGTGATAGGCTCGCCAATCGAGTCATTTGGCCATAAACGTGCAACTAAACGTGATTACTAATTTAGGGTTAAAAATTTCGGTCAAAAGGAATAGCTGTTTCGTTAAAACGTTAAGTTTGTACATGAGATCTCATAATAAATGTTTACATAGTTGTTTACAGCTCCAAAATGGTAATTACAACTCAAAAGTTACAACCAATCGACCTAAGCGGCAAAATAAGGTTTAACCCTAGTTCCTCTGAGAAACCCCAGCTGTAACGCCCCACATTACTATGGCTGCTTCCTGGAATGACGACTGGCCCTACAAACCAACACGAGTCTTTCCAGGATGCTTTGTCCTCGCTCGCACGCTTCCTGGGAAAACTTCTCAGGACGTCACCCATCATTGGATTACTCCAGGTCAAGCACGCTTAACTTTGGAGTTCTCAAGTGATGGACTACCGAAAAGAAGATGCATCTTGTTGGCATAGGTAGTACCCATCAATCCATTTAGGCCATCTTCAACTGTGTAGTCCCATACGTACACAGTCTTGGAATCATCACACTTGACCTTCCCCAGGCGATGTGGGATTGCACAGCTTTTTTACCCAGTCTTTCCCCCTACGGATCACGGGATTCTGACTGTCACACCAGCCGTGGTGGTCGAGCAGCCGCATATGTACACGTCGCTACCAAAGCTCTCCAACTCATGGCTGCTCCAGCTTCCCTTTCCCCTTACCTGCACCACATAGCACCTGTGAGCCAAGGTTCAGCAAGAAAACTAAAACATGCTCATAAGAAGTTAATAATTTATCATAGAATCATAATAAGCATGCCTAGCAGTAAGAACCTTACTCATGCATACATTCTATGCAAATAAATGACCACAACGTCACTCTGGGGCCAGTTGCCCTAAATACATGATTAATGAATCATACAAGGGCCCGTTGCCCAAGATACATGATTAATGAATCATACCAAGGCCCAGTTCTAGGATATGAGACTAATAAGTCACCCCAGGGTCCATTGCCCTATCCTCTGTAGAACCAGCCTTGGAGCTGGCCCAGCGTACCTGGCGCTTAATTTTCCACGACCATTGGGTCAGACAAGCGTATGATGCGCTCCTGATTAGGCCTAACCATATCGACCAGCGCTTAGCGCGCTATTCCTGCTCTTGACTTATAAGTCAATGCTTTTGACCAGCACTCAGTGCACTATTGTCGTTCTTGACTTATAAGTCAAGTTTTTTCAATCAGATATGTAGACAAGCATATATCATATAGCAAATATCCAGATTCAGAGCATTCAACATGCTTAATCAAACAATCATAGGCATAATCATAATCATGCGTATTTATAGGGGCCCAAGCCCTAATCAAGTATATATTTAACAACCAGGCCAAGCCCTAATTACGTACATCACGTATTGGGTGTAGTTTTCTTACCTCAGGTCCGAGTGCAATGTATATTAAGAACAACCATCGAGCATGACCCTGGTTCCGAGCCCCTAATGATAACCTAGTCACATCCAAGTATAGAATCCTGTCAATAACGAGCAAATAAAGGCTTCAGACCGAGTCCTAGCCTCCGGGACGTCGAATTCTACTAAACGGGTAGTAGGAACGATCTCGAGCCCTTAGGTTTGAGTTCCCACACTCTAAGGCTCAAAAACCCTTCAAGTGTCGCGGCTCAAACAAAAGAGTCGCCACCCGCCCTAAGTCAAAGAACCCAAGGCTCTCCTCTGTTTCCACACGCACTGCGGCACGCCTCTACAGGCGTCTCGACTCAAAAGGGCTGATAGCACCTGCTTCTCCCTACATTCATGAGAGTCGTGGCGCCTCAAGAATAGGGCTGCTACTCGACATGAAAAACTAGTTTTTTCTCCATTTTCCTCAAGCCAAATCCCTCCAAAAACCTATCCAAACATAGCTAAATCCCAAAAGTAAAGTTCCCAATCAACTCAATAGCTCGAAACCATCAAAACCAGACTTACAAATGGATCACAAACTCACCTAATCTATAAAACTCAATCAAAGCTTAATAACTCAAGGAAAACAAAACTAAAAAACTTAAAGCTTAAATTACCTCTGATTAAGTTGTTTTCCAGCTAAATCCCCAGGTTAACAAGATTCTAATCTTCCCTAGAATCGTTGACTCTAACCTCGCTTGAATCCGAGCTCTAAAACTCGAGTTTCCTTCGAAAATGCTAACGAGCGGAAATGAGAGATCGAGAGAGTTTTCTCTGTTTTCTGTTGTTCTTCGGTTGTGAGAGGTTACTTAGAGTTCAAGTAACCTTACACAAATCCTGAGGCTCGGGGTACCAAAAACGTCCCCGAGGGTAAAATGGTCAAAATTCCCAGAACTCCCTCCTAATCTCACTAACTCCAAATATATCCTCAAATATTTACTCCCATTACCCGATATCCTAGTAATGTATTAAATACCCAAAATACCCCTTAACTCACCCCGAGTCGAGTATTGGTCTCGTGGCGACTTTCCCGCTAACTTGCTCCCCAGGATTGCCTCGTGCCGAGTAACCCAAATATAACCACATAATAATGTGGTCTCACACATATATCACATGTATGCACATATATTCCAAATATACCCGTAACGGGCCAAATTGCCAAATTGCGAAAATTGTCCTTCTGATAAGAAACGGGCCCACATGCATATTTAATACACCTAAACATGCATATCTAGTCATATTATAATACAACTCACATAATCATATAATGATACTCATATATATCACATAAACACATACTTTTCCTTAATTTTTCATTCTGGCCCTAAGCCTTATTGGGTAATTTGGGACGTTACAGTGTATATCTTTGTAACGCTCTAGATAGCCAAGACCGCTACACTGTGTGTTTATAAAGATGCAGGACTTGCTAATCAAGTCATTTAGTTAAAACGTGATACTGAAACCACTAATGAACTAGGGTTAAAATGTTTTGGTTTCAAAAGTGTACATCCTACATAACAAAACATTTTATACATGGGATCCCAAAAAGAGACAGCGTTCGAAAGTCAGTTTACAAAAATTCCAAAGTTTAAACAACCGCTAGCCATTCTAAGGCAAAACAGACATTTCTGGTTCCACTGTTCCTGTCTTCCCCCCAACCGTGGCGGCTGAGCAGTTGGTCATGTACATTCAGCTCACAGAGCTTTCCAAATCAGGGCTGATCAAGTTTTCCCTTGCCTTTACTTGCACCACGTAGCACCCGTGAGCCAAGGCCCAGCAAGAAAACATAATATGCATCACAAACAACAATAACAGATGAATAGTCCTTTAAGCATGATCAAACACTTAATACTCATATTAATCACATAGCACGTATTTAGAATCAAAGATGCAACCAAGCATTAATAAAAATCAAGTTATATGATAATCAGGGCCAACAACTTAGGCCGCACCCTCTGTTCACCCCACTGGCTCCGGTCCGCTTAAACCAAGCTCAGTGCATAATAAGCTATCCTCGGCCACCAGTGGCCGAGTCGCGCCTTGTGCGCTAGTATAACCTTGGGAACTCTTAGGTCGTGGTTTACTGTTTACATGGCATACTACCATCCTTTCAAAGCATACATATTAGGGAACCCTTAGTCCCATTACGAATACACAATCGGGTGCAGTTTTCTTACCTTTAATTTCCACGTTCACTAACTACGAGCGACGACTCTCGAGCACGATCCGCTTCTTGAGCCCTAGCTTAGCACCTAGTCACAACCAAGGTAATGGATTCCATTAATATTCAAATAAAGGTTTCCGGGTACAATGCTAGCTTTCGGGACATCGAATTCCACAAAAAATGGTGGTGGAATTGATCTCGAGCACCCTAGGTTAGGTTCCCGCATTTAAAATCCCCAAAAGATAAAAAATGCACCTAAGGGCTGCGACCTTTGAAACCTAGCCGCGGCTCGCCCCTGAAACAGAGGCTAAGCCTCTCTGTAGGCCGACACGCGCCGCGGCCCTGCCCTGTGGCGCTGCAGCGCTCCCCTTCGGCAGAGCCTCCCTGGCTCCTTTGCTTCGTAGGGCCGCAGCGCCCTAGAACAGAGCCGCGGTCCAACCCTTCATGCCCAGAAAACCCACCATTTCTAACATCCTAACCTTATTCAAAACCACCCCAAAGCACCCTAATTCCAACACCTATTGATCTCAAGACTTTTAACATGATTCTAGCAATGTAATCCAACATAAAACCTAGCTTAAAACTCATTAAAATCCCATTTTGATTTCTGAAACCTAGGAACTTAAGAACACAAAAAGCAGCAATGGAACACCATAATTCAGTCATTAATTTATGGATTCAAGCTTACCTCCACAGCAGAATCACTTCTCTAAGAAAAATCCAAGTCAACTCCCAAGCTTTCCACCTTAATTCAACCTTGAGATTAAGAACCTAGGAACCCTTAGATTTCAACCCATAAACCTTATAATCAACTAGTCAAAAACAAAATTCAGTGCTTACCTTAGTTTATGGTTGAATTCCCTGGCTGAAACGGAGCTATTTCCTCAAAACTCTAGCCCAAATCACTAAATTCCCAGCTCAATTCCCTTAGATTTCAGTAGTTTCCTTAAGAAAGAGAAAAGCAGGAAAAAAGGAGCAAAATGGGTCAGTTTGTGCTTTATTCTACCGGTTTCTATTTTTTTTAGTCTAACCTTTGTTAATTAAGTCAATCCCGAGGCTTGGGGTACCGGAAACGTCCCCGAGGGCAAAATGGTAAAATTCCCCAATATTTCCGCCTAAGCCTGCTAACCTCAAATATATCTCCATATATTTATTTCCATGACCCGATAACCTAGATAATTAACAAATACCCGAAATACCTCTTGACTTACCCTAAGTCAAATATTAAGCCCCGTTGTAACTTTCTCACTGACTGGCTCCCTAGGATAGCCTCTAATCGCACGCTGCAGATCTACCCACATAATAATGTGGTTATCACATATATAACATTTAATCACATTTACATTCATATAATCATATAAGCATGCTTATCATATAATCGTGCATTAAACCAATAAATTCACACATAAACCAATTATGCCCTCTCGACACACTAATCAAGGCCCTTAAGTCATATTAGTGATTTTGGGTCGTTACAATCTCACACTTCTCCCCATAAAGATAATTGTAACACCCAACATTTTCATAATACATTTTTATTATAAATTAGAGTTTCAATACATAAAATGTACACGTTTACAAATTTAAGAAATAGTAATGGAAAAATAGTGTTTAAAACATGATTTTATGTTATTAACAAGAATAAAGAGAGAGAAACTTGAGTAGTCAAGTATTAGACTCAAATATCATATAATATATACTTATTTGGTATCTTATGTTTTATTGAAATACATATTTGGTAATCATTCAAAAATGGTACCTTATATTCTAATTTAGTCAATATTTTTTTCATAATACCCAAAATACCCTTATTGATAATTACTTAAATAGTACAAATATATTTTTATTGATAAAAAATAAAAAATAAATAAACCCTCTTTTTTATTACGCTTTATGCCAAAAAAAAAAACTAACCTAAATAAATAAATAAAACTTAAACTTAAAACATGAGAATATACTTGAGAATATTAGCAGAACATTAACCCAACATTGAAGAACAGTTATGGTTTGTTCATTCGTAATGACGAAATAAGATTAGTAATATGAGGGGTCAAGCATTTCTTCAAAAGTACCTTTATCAATAGCTTTTTCAATATGATGAGTCAATCCCATTAGTGGTTTGGCTGTTAGCATTTGTAGAAACAGTTGACCCCAACATGAAGAACTAATATATTTTAATTTTTTTTTCAACTATTGAAATATTATGTTCTTGGAGGAAACCATTTTGTTGTTCTTGAAGGAAGATGAAGAACAAGAGCACCAAAATAATTCACATTAATCTCTCAACAACAATTTCTTCAACCATTTTCGTTCATTATTTTAAACAATATATCAATTAACAGTGAATAATCTTTCAACCAATAATAACAAACGATATTAGAAAGCAACATCATGAACAAACAACCAATAAACCTAGATATGGGTTTTGGGGAAAAGAAATTAGACCCAGCCACATCCAACCTCACTGCTGTCCAGCATCACATCTTTGTGGTCCAACCTTGTAGCGACCCAAATTTGCTAATAAGGCTTGGGGCATTGATTAGTGTGCCTGGAGGGCAATAATTGTTATATTATATTAATATATGTAAATTTAATGAATACGTGATTGGAGTGCATGTTTAGGTGATTAAATATGCATGTGGGCCCCATTTGGTTGTCAGTGGCATAATTGTAATTTTTAGCCCGTTGAGGGCATAAATGTTATATATGTGATATTTTCGATATAATGGTGATATATTTGTGATGCATGTTTCGAGACGGTCCTAGAGAGCTATTCCGCTTAAGGTCACAACGGGATTTAACACCCGGCTCGGGAGGAGCCTAGGGTATTTCAGGAATATTATAAATTTAGTTGGGGACTTTTAATTAATGGTTAATGGTATTTTAGTAGCTTGGGTAACCATAGGTAACCATTGAGGATAGTTACTCTAAGTGAGAAAATTGTATATTTGTAAGAGGTTAGGAAAGGTCTAAGTTGCCCCTGAGGATTAGTTAGAGTATGGGTTAGATGGAAGGGTAATTGGGTCTTTTGGCAGCTGGTTGTGTTGGGATAAGGCTGAGGGAATTTTAGAACGGTTTAGAAAAACAAAGGAAAGAAAGAAAAGCAGAACTTCTCAGTCCTCTCTCTCTCCCATGCGATTTTCTTCTTCCTCTCTTTGGTGAATGAGAACTTGCTGAGTTTTGAGGATTTTGGGTTAGAGAATTGAAGGAATTCGACTGCTAGGGCTAGGAAAGTTAGCTCAAAGGTGTGTTAATCATAGAGGTAAGAAATTCATCCATGGTTTTTCTTTAAGTTTAAGCTTGTTTTGAGGGTTTGAGAATAAAGGGTTGAAGCTGAATTTGCAGCTTGTTGTTTGTGAGAATTCAGCTGGGAATCAAGGAGATTTAGCTTGGAGTTGAGGTAGGAAGAAGCTCAAGGTCGAATTCCATCTTGAGGTATGGATTCCATGCTTATTTGAAAGTCATTTCTGGTTTAGTTTAAGAATTCTGAAGACTGGTTTAAACTTTGCAAGGGCTGGTTTAAGTTTTGAGAATTTTGAACCACTAAGGGATTCTTGAGTTTGATTGTGTATCTAGGTCTGTTGTTGATGTTTATAGGCTGTTATATGGCTTATTTGGGGGTTTTGAATTGAATTTGGGACTTAAGTAAGTCTTGGTATTGATTTGGGAGTGTTTTGGCTCGAGGAAAATGCAGGGGAAAACCCAGAATTCTGGGTTCGCATAGAGGCGTCGCGGCGCTGTTCTTCTGTGCCGCGGCACTAGGCTACATCAGTGGACGGGGGCCCTTCTGGGTGCCGCGGCCCTCATAGGGTGGCACCGCGGCGCTAGGCCATTTCTGGGCAGGGGGAAATTTTAGTTTTTAGGCTTTTGCACCAGGGGGCTCGGGGGACGCTTCCGCCACCTTGTTTGGGGATCCGGGAGGTCCCGAGAGCTCGGGATTGGTTCTGGGAGATGTTTTTGAATTGGTTAGTAATGGGAGTGCTATGTATGTGTTGTGACTAGGTTCTCGGTGAGGCTCAGACGAGAGGACCGTGCTCGAGGGTTCAGTGCTCAAGAAGCTCGGGACACAGGTAAGAAAGCTGTTGTACCCATAGAGCAGGGCGAGGCCCCATAGCTGTGTTGCAGGGCACGACCCTATATGAATATGTGTTGGGTGTAGCTCATTGATTGTGTTAGTATATGTTTAAGTTATGTTTTAATTATGCTGTGTATGCATATATGTAAGTGATCGGCAAGGGTCGGGAATGGCGAAGGCCGGGAACGGCGAAGGCCGGGAACAGCAAAGGTTGAGAACGGCAAGGGGTCGGGAGCAACGTTTAGCACGCAGAGTGTTAGTTGATAGGGTAAGACCCTAAAGGATACCTGGGATATCCTTACAGTGTAGACCGCAACTCAGGGCCTGGTAAAGCGCCTGAGACGGCATGGTCGTATGTGTTTAGTTTATGGATAAATTGGTTATATGCTAAATGGTTCATATGCATATGTGATCTGTTTATGTGGAGTTTTCTTGTTAGGCTTCGGCTCACGGGTGCTCTGTGGTGCAGGTAAGGGCAATGAGAAAGTCAACCGACCATGAGTATGGAGAGCGTGACGCGACGCGTACATGTCTGGTCTGTCTGGCTACCACGGCCAGGGGTATTTTTGGAAATTGTTTGTAAAGAATCCTATTTTGTCGTTTAGTCGACTTTAAATATATTTTGAGTTGTAAATATTTATAAACAGTATTTTGGGATCCCAAATGTCAAACGTTTTATGATTTTCAGTAAATTGAATTATTTTCAAAGTTTAGGACTCGGTTTATGGTTTGATTACACGTTTACCTTAAAATCTCGATTAGCGAGTTAAAAGCACGTTTTAAATTCACTTAGTAATGGCTCTAAGGATGTAGGGCGTTACAAACCTTGTCGCTGTGTCTCTGTCCTCGTAGATGGTTGTGTATGTCTGATGAGTTAAGTATGGGATGATGATGCATATGATACGTATGTGATAAAAGGTTATACGAGTTATGTGTGGGATGTGTAACATAATGAATTTTATGACATATAATAGTTGAATTTCATGATATGTGAAAGTTGTCTTAATTGGTTAAGTTTGATCTGAGTTATGTGCAAGTATGCGTTCTCATGTTGATGAATATGTGGATTACCTTTTATGTTCATGATTTTGTTACAATTATGATATATGAAGCCTTTAAGTTTTTAGGTTGGAAACTTTAGACTTGAGTCATGGCTCTACGTTAAGGTATAACAACGCCACCAACCCAAAGCTTCGTGTATTATGACTATAGATGTTTTGAGTTATATGAGATTTGATACAATGTCTTGATTGAATACCATCAAACATGAATCATGAACATGAACATTGGCATTTCAGCATCCGCATGTATGCATGTCATGTTCAGTTATGTGATACATTATTATGTGATATAAGATCATGCATAAGAATATGAGAAAAGTTATGAAATGCCTTGAAAAGTCTTATGTAAAGTTAAATATTTTAATGACACAAGGCTTAAGCAAAGTGATAACAAGATGTTTAAAAAGGGTGCCACTGTTTCGATGAAGCAATTAAGTAAGTTCAGTAAAGAAGACGGAGGTCTATAAGGCTTATAGTGGCTGCCCACGAGTGTAGGCTAGGTCAGAGTTGACCATTCAGATATGTTTTCCATGTTCTCGTCTTTCTCCTCCATTTATATGTGTAATAAGTATGGCAGCTATGACAATGATGAAATGAGTAATACGATGAGCCCAGCTACGATGATGGCTAGCCGGAGGAGAACCCATGGGATTTTATATTATATGTATAACAAGCCCTGCAAGCATTGACTAAATCGAACAGTGTGCACAAAAGATAATGGGCCCATAACAATGTGAAAGTAAAAAGAGAAAAAGCATAAAAGTAAAGTTTGAAAGTGCTTGATCAATAAATGAAATGCATAAGTATTATAAGTCAACATATGAGTATATGTGCACTTCAAACTCACGGCATTCATGTGTATGTGTATGCATGAGATTTACTTACTGAGCATTAGCTCATTATGTTATTTTCTAACATTTTTCCAAGTGTGGCTTTAGATGCTGGGCAACTTGTGGAGCATAGACTTAGTAGCAATGCAATCGTGGTTTAGGGTTTTTCATACTGCTATATTTAAAGTTAAAGTATTTATACGTGTAATAATGTTTATTAATAAGTTTATATAAATTTTTTAAAATGTTCTGTATTTCTTAGTATCATTTTATTTAATTCGTTTGGTCAAGTTCTTAACATACTCATAACCCTAGAATTACGAGTATGTGGCAGACATACCCTACCTTAGGGACGTCACAGTAATGCCTCCATACTTTTAATGCAAAGACCACTACTGCTAACTACGGATCATGAGTGGGGTACCTCTGCTCATATTCCTTTAACTGATGTGATGCATAGGCAATCACATTCCCTGTCTGCATAAGAACACAACTCAGACCATGTCTCGAGGCATCCCAGTATGCAACAAACTTCTCCTAATTTGTTGGAAGACTCAGTACTGGAGTTGTAATCAACTGCCGCTTCAACTCCTAGAAGTTGTTCTCACACTTATCTGACCACGCAAACTTCTGATTCATGCATGTCAATTCCGTCAATGGGGTAGCAATCCTTAAGAATCCTTCCACAAAACACCTGTAATAACCTGCCAATCCAAGGCAAATCCTGATCTCAGAGGCGTTCCTTGGCCTTGGTCAATCTTTGACTGCCTCAACCTTAGTTAGGTCCACCTTTGTAACGCTCTGCTAATTAGGGTTTGTTACCACATGTGTTTAAAATTAGTCCTAGACTCACTAAACGAGTCATTTGGGCTAAAACATGTGATTAACCCACTAAGAGTTCGTGTATTAAAAAAAATTTGGTCAATGAATAAACATTTCTGTAACACCCTGCTAATTAGGGTCCGTTACCATGTGTGTTTAAAATTAGTGTTGGACTCGCTAAACGAGCCATTTGGACTAAACATGTGATTAAGCCACTAAGGGTTCAAATATTTAAAATTTTGGTCAAGTCATAAAAAATTTTATTAAACAAAAACTTTGGTCTTTACATGAGATCCCAAAATATAAGTTTCAAAGTCGGTTACAACTCCAAGGTTACAAAATAAGCCGACCTAGGCGGCAAAACTGAGTCCAACCCTAGCTTCCTTGAAATTTTTCAGTCGTGGTCGTCGAACAAACTGCATATGTACATGTCACTACTATCGCTCTGCAACTCATGGTTGGCCAAGCTTCCCTTACCCTTACCTGCACCACAAAGCACCCGTGAGCCAAAAGACTCAGCAAGAAAACATATTCAAACAATTCATGAAATAATACAACAGGTTTAGCAGTAATAACTGGAACTAAGCATGAACACTATTCATATCAGCAACCATAGGGTTGCACTCCCTTTTTATTCTTATGGCATCTGAGTTAGTCAAGTGCTTGGTGCACTCTCAAGGTGGCCCAACCATAGCAGCCTGCGCTTAACACGCGTAATGCCGGTCTTGGCTCATAAGTCGAGTCTTGCAGATCCTCGACTTATAAGTCGAACCTTGGAGACCCTCGACATTTAAGTCGAGCCCCTTAAATCAAGTATGCCCTAGACTAGTAAGTCAATCTTTAACCAGATACAACAACAAATCCTCAGTTTATAAATCGAGCTTCCTCGCCATAATAGACAATCACATAATATGTTTATCACACATACATATACAACGTATTACAATACATTAAAACATATATACACATGCATAATCATAATCATGCGCATATGCAGGGCTAACGCCCAAATCAAGACTATGTCCAATATTCGAGCCAAGCCCTAATCATGTATATCATATTCTGGGTGCATATTTCTTACCTTTGGTCCAAGTACAAGCTACCAATGAACGACGCATGAGTACGATCCCTGTTCTGAGCCCCTAGCGATGACCTAGTCACAACCATGATAAGGGATCCCATCAATAACGAGTGAATAAAGGTTTTCGGACCGAGTCCTAGCCTCTGGGACATCGAATTCCACTAAACTGGGTAGTAAGATCGATCCCGAACCCTTAGGGTTGAGTTCTCGCACTCAAAAACCCTCTCGGGGTTCAAAACCCCTTAAGCGCCATGACCCTAAGCCCCTGTGCCGTCGCCCGCCCCTAGATAGAGGCTCAGCCTCCTTTTTAATTAAACATACGTAGCGGCACTGCCTAACAGGCACCACTGCGCACCCTCGCGACAGAGCCCTCGCCTGGCTCCCTAGGTTCAAGAAGGCCGCGGCACCCCAAGAACAGGGTTGTTGCTCGACCCCTTCGAACCCAGAATTCTTGGGTTTTTCTTCAGCCAAACCCAACCCAAAACAAACCTAAAACCTCAATTCAATTCCCATAGCAGATACAACACTTTTCCAGCAACAGAACCTAACTCAAAACTTGATTGAAAACTCATAAAACACCCTAAATCAATCCTTGAACCCTCTATCATGCAAGCTCTAACCTTCCCACAGAATTCAGCAGAATGGATGTAAGGAATTTAAGTTCAGGTCCTTACCTCTGAGATATACTCTGCCCTAAGCTAATTCCCAAGCTCAGCCAATCTTAAACCTTCAAGTCCTTAGTTTAGAATCCTCCAAATTTCTTCACATCCCCAAGCACCAAATGGGGGAGAGAGAGAACCAAGAGAGAGAGAGAGAGAGAGCATGATAGATTTGAAATCTTCTACTTCTTTCTAAGTGATTCTAAAGTCTCAGCTACCTAAGACTCAACTTAACCTTTTCGCCAAAAAATAAAAAATGTCCTTATAACTAACTTAAATCCTCTAGTGACATCAAGGGAAATTCCGTAAATTGCCACCACCCGCCAAATCCTCGAGTGTTCCTCTAAATTCTCCAATTATCTCCAAATAATAAGTGTTTAATCTATCATTACTCGATAAACCCCGATAATGAGCTAAGGTACCAAAATACCCCTAGGCTCACCCCGAGTCGGGTATTCAACCCCGTTGTGACGTTTCCGCTAACTTGCTCACCAGGATCGTCTCGCATCGAGTAACCCAAATATATCCAAATAATAATGTGGTCTCAATCATACACACACATATTTACAATTATACCTTCAACGGGTCAAAATTAGTAAAATGCCCTTCTTATAAGAAACGGGCCTACGCGCATATTTAATATTTCTAAGCATGCAAGCATAATTATATTATAATATAATTCACATAATGACATGCTCATAATACACTAGCGTATAATTAAAACAATTATTTTCTCCCGGCCCCCTAATCCAGACACTAAGCCATATTGGGGAATTTGGGATGTTATAATTTCCATTAAAAGGAAACTTTAGTCTTTACATGGGATCCCAAAATACAAGTTTAAAAATTTGTTTACAACTTAGGGAATACAAAACAAGCCGACCTAAGCGGAAAAACAGGGTCCAGCCCTAGTTACCCCTGCGATACCTCGACCGTGGCGGTCGAGCATACTGCATATGTACACACCGCCCCTAACACTCTCCAACTCATGGATGGCCAAGCTCCTCCTTACCCATACCTGCACCACAAAGCACCCGTGAGCCAAAAGTGTAATTCCCCAACTAGCTCTAAGACCTTAGACCATCAAAACTACTAAGCATAACTACTATTTTGGAATACATGCATAAAATAATAGAACTTTATTATAAAAATCCAAAATATGGAATCCCATTGTTATTACATAAAATCACAAAGAAAACAAATCCTTTAATTAATTGTTCAAATACTAAATGCGGAAAAACATTTTTATACCCAGATTTCGAGCCATGTTAAATGTGACCTCGAAAGCTGGATTCGCAGCGAATGAACTCGTAAAGTTCGAAGTATGCTCCAGGATTAAATATCGAGCCTGCAAGACTGAGACGACCTCGAATGTGGTGGCTTCTAAATGTTCACGATCTCGAAGGGTAGCTCCCGAGACGCATCCATCCTCAGGGATGACCTCGGATCAGGGGTTCCGAGCCTGACGTGCGTACGATCTCGAAAGCCATGTGACCTCGAGAGATGTCATTAGCTCGAACGTTGATGAGAGACCTGGGAGAATAAGGCCTTGGAGATATATGATAATAACCTTGAACATCTACAAGTGTTGTCCATAAGAGACGTGGTCTACATTTATTACTGAAAATCCCCTAAAATCGTGGGATATTATTTGATTAGTTATACGCCCCCTGGTCTTCAGGGGACGTTTCCTTTTATATCGGATTACAGGCATTTAAAGCCATTTAATTTATTTACACAAAAAGAGTAACTACCCAAAATATGTGGGATAGTATTCTGCAACCTTCTCTATAAATAGAGAGGTCATGCACCATTGTAAAGGACCGAATTTCTGAATCTTGAGAGAAAACTCTGAAGAATTCTTGCTTAAAGAATTGTCAGAGATAATCTTGAGTTTAATAACAAATACTCGTGGACTAGGCAGATTTAACTGCTGAACCACGTAAAAAATCGTGTTTTATATTGTCATATTTTAATTGGCCATTGCTAGTTATTGTTTACGTGCTCTTCTTTCACTGTTGACGAAAAACGGCGTCAACAGTTTGGTGCTTTCATTGAGAGCCTTAAGCATTCATCCCTGAAAAAGTTATGGCCACTAATAATCAGAATACACCTGAAGAGAATTATCCAAGACGTCCTGGGAAACAGCCAATGGAAAACCCAGATGTTGAAGAAAGAAGTGGATCTTCTGATTCCCGGGGATCACCTGCTCCACCAAGGGATGAGGATATGTATTACAATCCTCAGCAGTATGTTCCCATTGTGGAACTTGAAAACCGGCAATTGAAGCAGCAGTTGGTAGAGGCCAATAAACGGAATGAGGAATTGGCAAGGATAGCCGCAGAGGCGCAGGTGGCTCAGCCCCCGCCTCCGCGCGAAAACCAAGTCCCTCCTCCAAGGGACGTGCACGTTCCTCCCCGTAGACCCCGTGGGCGTCCACGAAAAGATGCTGCCACAAGGAGGCCAGCTCAACCTCCAGCACCAGCAGAGCCATCCGCTCCACCTAGGCCCCAGAGGAGTACTCGGGCTCGGGCCCCGGCTAACCCGCCTGTGGAGGTACCTGCAGGAACTGAGAATAACCTAACCACTGCAGAGGATCGGACTTAGATTCCTGGGAGCGCACCAAATGCGACCGACCCATCTCGGGCAAATTCTGGACCGTCTAGGCTGCGACATGGGTGGCAGCCACCATCGCCTATACGGTTCCCTCCATCACCCATAAGATATCCTTCGCCCCCCCCGCAGGAACGCTCAACCCGTTCGAGATCAGGGCGAAGGGCGTGCGGAAGGAAGACAAGGAAACAGGGAGGCTTTCCAGGAGCAGAGAGGCGCCCCATCTGAAAAAATTCAAACATCTCGGTCTCGCACGGCGGAGACGAGGAGACGTGGGAAGAATCCACCATGAAATAACCAAGCGACGAGTTTTACCAGTGATGATTCTGGATACCAGGTCGGTCAGTAAGCATGACCGAGGTCGTAAAAATACTGGAAGCCGCAGAAATCATCCAGACCTGCGAGATCACCTAAATCAGAGTCGGGGTAATGGTGACCCAATAAATCCGGACCTAAGGGACCGCTTGAATAGGCGCAGCGACCCCTTGCGGAGACGCGAGCCTGGAATCACGATCAATGACAATCAATTCCAGACAGTACCTCTTACGGACCCAGTCCAAGAAAGAATCGATCAGCTTGAAAAAGCCTTTAGGCTTTTGAAGAATGAACGAGAAAATGGTCGATATGAGGACTCTGACGAGGAGCTCGAACCGTTTGCTCCCCATTTTTCCAATACTCCATTTCCTCAAGGGTTTCGGATCCCTCACGTCCCAACGTTCGAAGGGAAGACCGACCCCTGTAGTCATCTGAGCACGTTCAACACCATAATGAGAGCCAGTAACGTGGGTTACGAGCTCAGGTGCATGTTGTTTCCAGCATCATTGACAGGACCTGCCAAAAGTTGGTTCGAAAAATATAAGAGACACTCAATAACTTCTTGGGAGCAGTTGTCTAAAGACTTTAAGAAGCAGTTCAGAGCAATGATGGGGGTCAGACCAGAGGCATCAACCTTAACTAACGTCCGAAAACAGCCGGGCGAAACACTAAAAAGTTATTTGACAAGGTTTAATCTGGAAGTCGCCCGAGCTCGGGACGTGGATGACAGTGGGAACCTAATGGCTGTCCGAGCCGGCGTAATGCTGGGAAGTGCCCTTTGGGACGACATGCAAAGAAAACCAGTAAGGTCCATAACCGAGTTTAACAGACGAGCGCAGAGGTTTGTCAATGTAGAGGAAGCGAGGTCGACGCTTAATGCGACTTCCCAGCCCGAAAATACAACGATAAACATCAACTCTGCCTCAACCTCGGCGGACCCTGCAGCTCCAAAGCCTGTCGCGGAAAACCCCTCCAAGAGGAAAAAGAACGAAGGGAGTAACCCCGAAGCCGAGGGAGGAAAGAAAAAGAAAGGGGAGAGATATTTCTCCGTGTATAGAGTATACACCGAGCTCAACGAGTCTCGGGAGAACATATACTTGGCTAATGAAAACCAGGTCCCCTTTAGGCGTCCTGACCCGATGAGAAATCAAAAATCCAAGAGGGACTCCAGTAAGTATTGCCGATTTCACAGAGACACCGGGCATACAACCGATGAATGTCGACAACTGAAGGACGAGATCGAAGGATTGATCTCGAGAGGTTACTTTCGGCAATATGTCAAAAACTAGAGTACTAGTCAGGCGGCCGCGAGCCAGAGAATAGCCGCGCCTCCGGTGGCACAAAACAATAATTCCCGAGCTCGGGAAGAAGATAGGCCCCCGCCGATAGATGGAGAGGATGTAATAACCATCTCGGGAGGGCCTCATCTCGCAGGGGTGGGCAGGAATGCCCAAAAGAGATATGTTAACGAGCTGAGGACTGGGGACAAGTTTCCTTATGAACCCAAACCTAGGGCTCCAAAAAGCCAGAGGATTGAGACACAACCAATAACCTTCACTGAGGAAGACGCATCCCATGTCCAGTTTCCTCACCATGATCCGCTGGTCATTACTCTTCAGCTGGCCAATAAAAGGGTCCACCGAGTTCTCATAGATAATGGGAGCTCAGTCAACATCCTTTATAAAGCAACCCTCGAGAAGATGGGACTCTCCCTATGCGACCTGAAAGCGTGTGCAACTACTTTGTACGACTTTTCAGGAGAAGGAACCGCCTGCATGGGATCCATCGAGCTCCCCGTAACCTTGGGAGACTACCCAGTCTCGGCAACCAAGATAATGGAGTTCGTGGTAGTAGACTTACCATCGGCCTACAATGTACTACTCGGGAGACTCGCCCTAGTCGGGCTGGGGGCAGTATCATCAGTGAGGCATCTGGCCCTTAAGTTCCTGACCCCCAGCGGAGTCGGGACATTGAAAGGAGACCAATTAGCAGGGAGGGAATGCTACAGCATCTCCTTGAGGGGAAAGAAACAAACGAGCGCACAAGCACTCTTCATCATACAAAACAAAGATGGAACGGTCTTAGAGATTGACGAAGATATTGATCCAAGGATTGAGGAGAAAGTTGACCTCGAAACTTTAGCGGAGCTCGAAGAAATTCAGCTCGAGGAAGCCGATCCCTTGAAAAAGGTGAAGGTCGGAAAACACCTCCAAGATGAAACAAAATAACAATTAATTTGCTTTTTGAAGAAAAATCAGGATGTCTTCGCGTTGTCACACTCAGACATGGTGGGGATAAGCCCGAATATAGCAAGCCACGCACTGAACATAGACAAAAGCTTCCCCCCGAAGCAACAAAAGCGAAGACATCTGGACGAAGACAGAAAGAAAGCACTAAAGGAGGAGGTTGACAGGTTAAAGGCAAACCGATTCATTAGGGATGCCTTTTACCCTGACTGGGTAGCCAATCCGGTGTTGGTCCCAAAGCCCAATGGGACGTGGCGAACCTGTATTGACTACTCAGATCTCAACAAAGCTTGCCCAAAAGACTGTTTTCCGTTACCAAGGATTGACCAGCTCGTGGATGCCACGGCGGGGCACGGCCTGATGTCGTTCATGGATGCCTATTCTGGATACAACCAGATTCCCATGCATGCCCCCGACCAAGAACATACGAGCTTTATAACGGATAAGGGGCTATACTGCTATAATGTCATGCCATTCGGGCTCAAGAATGCTGGGGCCACATACCAGCGACTCGTAAACATGATGTTTTCAGAACAGATAGGGAACAACATGGAGGTTTATGTTGATGACATGCTTCTCAAGTCTCAACTCAACAAGAACCATGTTGATGACCTCGAAGAGTGCTTCGGCGTGCTCAGAAAGTATAACATGAAATTAAATCCTCAAAAGTGCACTTTTGGGGTATCTTCAGGAAAATTTATGGGCTTTATTGTAAACTCTCGTGGAATCGAGGCTAACCCCGACAAGATCAAGTCCCTGATTGACATGCCCTCACCTCGGAGGCACAAAGATGTCCAAAGTTTGACTGGCAGGATGGCAGCCCTAACCAAATTCATCTCGAAATCTACGGATTGTGGTCTTCCATTTTTCAACTTATTGAGAGGAGTTAAGAAGTTTGAATGTATGGAGGAATGCGAGCTGGCCTTTCTGGAGCTCAAAAAGCATCTTGCGGAACCACCCATCCTGTCAAAACCTGAAACGGGAGAAATACTGTACCTATACCTTTCAACCACCGAACACGCGATAAGCGCAGTGCTCGTTCGAGAAGAAAAGAAGGTGCAAAAACCCGTTTACTACATCAGTAAAAGATTACTGGGGGCAGAGTCAAGATACCCATTGATGGAGAAACTCGCGCTCAGTTTAATTCATTCATCTCGTAAAGTCCGCCCCTACTTTCAGGCGAATCCCATCCATGTGCTGACTGATCAACCGCTTAGGCAAGTCTTGTCTAAACCAGAAGCTTCAGGTCGACTTCTTAAATGGGTTGTTGAGCACGGACAGTTCGAGATCACCTACCACCCAAGAACGACCATTAAGGCACATGCATTGGCAGACTTCATAGTGGAATGTACTGGTATAGCCGACGACGAGGTAATAACCACGGCCCACGAGCTGTGGAAACTTTACATCGACGGCTCATCAAATGAAAATGGAGCGGGGGCAGGGGTCATTTTGGTTACCCCCGCAGGGAGCAGATTTCATTCTGCCTTAAGATTTGGCTTTAAAGCGTCGAATAATGAGGTCGAATACGAGGCTATACTCGCGGGACTTCTTATAGCAAAGGAGCTCAAAGCTAG
The DNA here is from genome assembly GCF_963169125.1 of Humulus lupulus. Lineage (NCBI taxonomy): Eukaryota > Viridiplantae > Streptophyta > Magnoliopsida > Rosales > Cannabaceae > Humulus > Humulus lupulus. The sequence goes on along the minus strand of NC_084795.1, from coordinate 275,137,504 downwards.
AGCTATACATTGCTACAGTGACTCCCAACTCGTGGTTAATCAAATCCTAGGAGAATACCAGGCTCGTGGTACAAGAATGGCAGCTTATCTGGAGAAGGAAAAATCCGCATTGGAGTGTTTCGAGTTTTACGCAATCGAACAGGTTCCCCGAGAACGGAACTCAAATGCAGATGCCTTAGCTCGACTCGCCACATCCACCGAAAATGAAGAGCTGAATGTTGTACCCATATAACACCTATCAGCACCTAACATTAACGAGCCAGAAGAGGAAGATGTGTGTATGATCGAAACAGAGCCGACCTGGATGACTCCAATAGTTGATTATCTCGAAAATGGAGTCCTTCCAAAAGATCGGAACCAGGCTCGAAAGTTGATGTATCAACTTCCCCGTTACACCATTTTGGACGGGAAGCTATACAGAAGGGGATATTCCATGTCGTTACTTAGTTGCGTAACCCCTCTCGAAGTTAAGAAGATCATTGAAGAATTCATGAAGGATTTTGCGGAGATCACACCGGGGGGCATAACCTATCCAAGAAGATCATACGCCAAGGATATTTTTGTCCAACCATCAAAACAGATTCTTTCGAGTACGTGAAGAAATGCGACAAATGCCAGAGATTCGCCACGATACCCCGAGCTCCACCATCCGAGCTGACCATGTTGACTTCCCCATGACCTTTCGCGGTATGGGGCATCGACCTCATAGGCTCTCTCCCGACTGGCAAAGGCGGAGTAAAATATGCTGTGGTCGCCGTGGATTACTTCACAAAGTGGACGGAGGCTGAGCCATTGGCGACTATAACTTCAAAAAAGATCCTTGATTTCATGGTAAAAAGCATCGTGTGCCAATATGGGGTACCAAGGAAGATCGTATCCGACAATGGAACCCAGTTCGATTGCAACTTGTTCACCAACTTTTGTGAAAAGAACGGCATAATAAAGAGTTTTTCATCAGTAGCCCACCCTCAAGCGAATGGCCAGGTCGAGGCTGTAAACAAAACTCTCAAAAGTTCTCTGAAGAAAAAGTTGGAGGAAGCGAAGGGACGGTGGCCCGAAAAATTTCCCCAAGTCCTTTGGGGATATAGGACCACAGCTCGAACATCAACAGGGCATACCCCGTTCTCTCTAGCATACGGCTGCGAGGCAATGTTGCCCATCGAGGTCGAAATCCCAACGATCCGAACTCATATTTACGATCAAAATTCAAACCACACTCAGCTCGAGGAAACCTTAGACTTGATTGAAGAAAAAAGAGAAGAGGCTCAGCTGAGAAACGCTGCTTACCAGCAACGAACTACCAGGTATTTCAACAAGAGGGATCGAGATCGAAAGTTCGGAATGGGAGATCTGGTGTTGAGACGCGTATTCTTGGCAACACGAGATCCAGCAGCTGGAGTGCTCGGGCCGAATCGGGAAGGACCATACCAGATAGAGTCAATCATCCGTCCCGGTGTGTACAAACTTGCGAGATTGGACGGGAGCCTGGTACCGCGAGCATGGAATGGCGAACACCTTAGACCTTACTATCAGTAGTGTAGGAAAAGTGTTGCCTATAACCATGATTTTCTATCTGTATTAGTTTGTTTGCTTTTGAATTCCATCAAATAAAGATCTATTTCGTTCAATATATTATCTCTTTTTATTTTTGCAATCTCTCTTAATTTAATAACCTATGGTCACACTCATAGGATATTAAGGGGGCATCATTGGTATATATACCATCAGCTTAAAAAATAAAAAATACATAAAAGTATTTGGATATAACCAGATACGCGAGCTTAGATAGTTCGAACATAACCGAATTATCAAAAACATAAAGTATTTGGATATAACCAGATACGCGAGCTTAGATAGTTCGGACATAACTGAATTATCAAAAACATAAAGTATTTGGATATAACTAGATACGCGAGCTTAGATAGTTCGGATATAACCGAATTATCAAAAACATAAAGTATTTGGATATAACTAGATACGCGAGCTTAGATAGTTCGGACATAACCGAATTATCAAAAACAGAAAACGTTTGGAGTTAACCAAATGTGCAAACTTAACAGGTTTGGAACAAACCAGCCAAAAAACTAATCGACGATAAGTAGGAACCTAAACCTACTTTGGGATAAGTCGAGATCAAGGCTGGAATATCTTAAAGAAAAATAGTTTCGAACTCTTAACCTTGGAGTAAAAACCGAGGACGAGGAAAAGTAACTAAGCAAAAAAGATATAACCAAACCATTCACATTACATACCATATAAGTACTTTCGGGTTCATGGTTAAAGTAATATCCAACTTTGATGAATAACGAGGTCGGAAGCAGATAATTCGAACAAACTATGCATGAATGCATCGAGTTTCGAGCCTAAATCCACACTATGTTTGTATGAATAAATAAACATAAATGACTCATTCATATAAAATGTGCAAAATATTTCGAGCTGAGAAATGTTAAGCATATATAGGTCAATAATAAAAGAAATTGTATCAGCCCCGTGGGCATAAATTAAAATAATTACAAAAATAAGGGGACGCAGCCCCAATAAATGATTTCCCCGAGATCAGATTTAAGAAGGAGGAGTCTCTTTGGCCTTCTCAGCATCAGTAGCACTGGACCCTCTAGGACGAATAGCATGACTATCCTCCTGGACTCCCTCCGACACGGCCTCACGAGCAGCCTCTTCCGCCTCAAGCCGAGCATTCCACCTGTCAAGGAGTGTCGCCTCGTGAGGACCTAAGAAGCTGGTATCTAGGTCTTCGTTGTTGGCCCACATTCGGTACATGGCCGAGTCAACCGCCTGGTCCTTCTTCTCTCTGTACTCAGCAAGGAGACGAGCTTTTTCATCCTCCATAATATCAAAGGTGGCGGCCTTTTCCTCTTCGAGCTTCTTGTTGGTCTCCTGGAGCCGAGTGATCTCCTTCTTAAGATCTGCGAGCTCGGCATTCTCCTTCTCAAGCTCCTCGAGCTTAGCTTTCAGCTTCCCGAGCTCGGTGGCCATGCCCTCAAGTTCCTTAGCTCTTGCATCAAGCTTCGCATTTGCTGCCTTCAGATCATCGCTTGCTTTGAGGTGGAGATCCTTCGCCTCCTGAGCATGAGACTTGCTCGAGTGGATCTCGTTGTTCAACTTATAGTTGAGCTGGGCAGTAAAGGCAAGAGACTGACAGAGGAAAAAATCATCATTAACTCCAGGTCAGTGTGATTATAACCAAGAAATAGAACTGTAGAAGGACACTTACCGCGGCAGCGAGCTCGATACTCTTCTCATAGAGGACAATGCAGTCTTGGGTATCGTTCAAGCATCGCCATTGGGGAGCTTCGAGACTGCCAAAGCGCTGGCCGATTCGGGACATAACATCCGAGACCAGCGTAGACCCATGGGACCCAGCGGCATTGTCAACCACATATGCATCCATGTGGGTAGAAACTGACAGCTTCTGAGCTCGAGAAGCAGAAGGCTTTCTAGAAGGTGGACCAAGTGTCGATCGAACCACTACAGGAAGTTGGGGCTCGATCGTGTTAGAGGCATCGACATGCGAAGTCGATGCCACAGTTGCGGCACCGACCTACGAAGACAGCGCCGTGATGGAGCTGGTAACAAGAGGAGCTGGGGGAGGAGGTGTCTTCTTGGTCCTTTTGGGAACTTTGGTGGGCCGATCCACCTTTCGAGATGGTGCCCTGGGACGCTTGCTCCTTTTGGCGCCACCACTCTCGATGATATTGTCGAGGTCGGAGTCCATGGCACCTACACAGTTCCAATCGGAGTTAGACATAATGATAATAAGCTTGGAAAATTAAAAAAAAAAAAACCAAGTAAAGAAAAGACCTAACTGGAACTCTCCCCCGAACTAGAGCTCGGGGACCAGGAAATTCCCCCATCTTCAGAAGAAGCGGGGGGAGTACCTTCCCTATAGGTGGGTGTCAACCTCGAAAGGTCCCTATAATCGTTGGTCCCGTAATGGACAGCTATCCTGTTCCACACCTCGTCCGAAGTATACATGGTGTCATACTTCCCGAGCCCACTATCAAACCTATGAACACAGTCGTCTACCCAACTCCATATGTAGAAGTGGTATCTATCATGCGGGCATGAAACTAACCTATTGGGATTATGCTTTAGTAAGGTGGGGGACCACATTCTCGAGGTATGGAGGGCTTTACCTTCATCCGAATCTGGGCTCGAGGCTTCGTCATTGGCCTCGTTCCCCGATGGCGGACTCCTGCTACGGACTGGAAATGGGGGCCTCACCTCTCTCCTCGGAGGGAGGACGCTTGTGGGCAAAGGCACCTGCTCCCAGTGTTCATAATTTTTATTGGACCAGTCAGAGGTGGACTGGCCCTCCCCCAAAAGTCTGCATTTTCGGAGCTTATCCTCATGTAAAAGGTACAGGAGAGACCTCCTACCATGAGGGAGTTGGAGCAGGGTCTCCTTATGTCCCTTCATTGCCTCGTCAGGAGAGGGACGCTGAAAATTAGCTGAAAAGCAAGACACGTTTCAACTAAGTACGGATCTAACAGCTAAAATCCCGAGCACAGAGATAACGAAAACTGGAATACTTACGAATCTGCCTGAACGAGTAGTATCGAGACGGGGACAGACCGTCTGTCCAGAAGAAGGCTATTTTGAAATCAGGTGGATGATTGGGGAGATCTTCAAAGACCTTCTTCTCTTTGGGATAGCTCGAAAGATAGTAAAAGCCATCTCCTCCTCGAGCTCGGGAGAGGTTGCTTTTCAGACAAAAGAGATATAAAATCTCCTGAGGCGAAGGCCCTTCCCATGCCAGCTCGTGGTATAGCGACCTTATGGCAGACAGCACCCTGTACGAATTGGTGTTGAGCTGGAACGGAGCCAACCCAACAAAATCTGTGAAGTCCTTGAAAAAAAACTTCAAAGGCAACAGTGCCCCCGCCTTCATGTGTTCCTGGCTCCATGCCGCATATCTCAGCTTGGTGTCACGGTCCCCAGGGGCGAAACAACTTCGTTCGTGGTCGGCCGGAGCTCGACACTTCAAAGAACCTGACAAGCTAAGGCCATGGAGGGCCAGGATGTCAATTATCTGACTAGTCGAGGTAACCGAGCTCCAATAGTGCTCGGCCTCGAATATTTCTTTCCTCGGTTGCGAGGAAGAAGGCTCCCCCATTAGTGAAAATTAGAGTTCTCCTCTTCTTCTCTATGACCTCGTCTATTTGACGGCGATAATGAGCTCGAATATCCTCCTGATCGCGCGCAAGCTCGTACTCCCTAATCCGGCGTTGATTCTGAGCAAACAGCGACTCCGGGCTCGGGGTTTTTGGCGAGTAAGGGATTGCCAGCAACGACCCCCACCGTCTTTCCAGATTCTGTGACATCTAGCGAGAAAGATAAAATGGTGAGGGCCATGCATGCAAGAATTACGAGCTGTATAGAGCGAGCTCGGAGTTTAGGAACAAAACGAGCTCGATACTAAAACCCTTTAAAAAAGTCAGAACGTGTATTCTACGGGAAAAAGGAGGAGAGTGGACATAACTTTTTGAAAATCCCGAAGTATCAGGGAAAAAAGGTGATGGTTATTCAGGAAAGGTAACATGGGGTATCGTGCATTCTTTAAAAACCAAGATTTTGTACCCAAATATCTTGGTGTGCAAGATACATCTTTTAAATTTTGAAAACCCACAAATGAAGAAACCATGTTTGGGTTTGTTCTACACAAAAAATTGGATTTGAAACCAGAGATTCAACACCTAGTATGGGAACGCAAATGTAGAAGCCTAATGATAAAAAATTTCCTAGCATATAATACTAAGAAAATATATCAGTGCATTCCCAGAAATAACAAGAACACTATGGACAGAAACTGGGATAAGGGAAAACAAAAATTGCACACTTACACAATAATGGCGATTGTAGAGAAATCGTTGACTGAAGGAGAGGTTGCAGATATGAGCTCACGGTCTCGAACAAATTGGTGGTCCTCTGTTTCTTCGGTTGAGAAAACATGCACAAGCAAGAAATCCTCAGGGATAGTCTCTGGTTTTACTCTTTTTCTTGCTTCTGATGAACGAAAATAAAAAAGAAGATGATGAATGGGGTCTTATGTATATAGATGGAAAAAGGGGATTAATCTGGGGTGTTGAATAAAATCCTTGCAAGATCCAACAGATGGGGATTACTGATAAGATGGTACCGAAAAGGTGGCAGACGAATGATCGTGGGCAGGTTTCCAAGGTACTCAAGTACCATAAGTGAGTAATACCCAACTGACGCGTGTCCATTTTCAAGTGTATGACGGTCCGGTTCCCGAAGAAAGTAGTTCAAAAGTTTCCTTCTCTTAGGATTCGAACAAATACTTTTGAGGGGGCAAGATGTTATACCCAAATTTCGAGCCATGTTAAATGTAACCTCGAAAGCTGGATTCGCAGCGAATGAACTCGTAAAGTTCGAAGTATGCTCCAGGATTAAATATCGAGCCTGCAAGACTGAGACGACCTCGAATGTGGTGGCCTCGAAATGTTCACGATCTCGAAGGGTAGCTCCCGAGACGCATCTATCCTCAGGGATGACCTCAGATCAGGGGTTCCGAGCCTGACGCGCGTACGATCTCGAAAGCCATGTGACCTCGAGAGATGTCATTAGCTCGAACGTTGATGAGAGACCTGGGAGAATAAGGCCTTGGAGATATATGATAATAACCTTGAACATCTACAAGTGTTGTCCATAAGAGACGTGGTCTACATTTATTACTGAAAGTCCCCTCAAATCGTGGGATATTATTTGATTAGTTATACGCCCCCTGGTCTTCAGGGGACGTTTCCTTTTATATCGAATTACAGGCATTTAAAGCCATTTAATTTATTTACACAAAAAGAGTAACTACCCAAAATATGTGGGATAGTATTATGCAACCTTCTCTATAAATAGAGAGGTCATGCACCATTGTAAAGGACCGAATTTCTGAATCTTGAGAGAAAACTCTGAAGAATTCTTGCTTAAAGAATTGTCAGAGATAATCTTGAGTTTAATAACAAAGACTCGTGAACTAGGTAGATTTAACTGCTGAACCACGTAAAAAATCGTGTTTTGTATTGTCATATTTTAATTGGCCATTACTAGTTATTGTTTACGTGCTCTTCTTTCACTGTTGACGAAAAACGGTGTCAACAAACATAAATACATAATTGAAAATACTTGAAACAAAATGTCATCCTCGATCTTTCCCATCAGTTCATCATTTAGTTCTCACCAAATACACATGCCAAAGTTGCCATGAATTTGTCTCGCCTTCCATGCTCATTTTCCTGCACGATCTAAAATAAAAGGAATGAGCCTAATGCCTAGCAAGGAAAGTCTACTAAAACATATCATAAATCATAAGACTATAAAGATAAATCATAAAACATATGCCATGAAAACGTAAATCATAAAACATAGGACTACAATATTAATGGCCATTAACTCATTATCGTAGTATGTGATAAAAACCATCTAGGTCCTCTTGCTACTATTCGAGGTAGGTTAAATCATAACTATAGTCTACGATAATGATAAAATTCTTGGGATTTGCTCATTTGTTATCTAAGCAACTACATTTCTTGAGTGACTACAACATAAAACATATAATTATATATACATTCTTACGTACACATATAACACATAAACATAATCATAACACATAACATCTAGCTTATTTTCCTTACCAAAAATCGGGATATTGGAGACAAGAACGGGATGGAAAACTCCTAAAATTAAACAGTAAGATCCATAAGTTTTCTAAAGAAATAGAGATGAAAAAAAGATCTAAACCATCAAGATAGTAACTGTGCATCCTAAAACTCAGCACGACTCTTTTATTTAGCTCGTGTACAGCTGGTGAGTAAAGGATTGTAATAGATGATCCATAAGTCCGTATTTTCTCCACAAAGGCAGCACAGTTCCCCAGGTCAATAACACGAGCTGGGGAATACAAAGCAATAAGTACAAGCTTGTAATGATTATAAGGAATAGCATCCATGACACAAGCTCACGGTGCATTCAGCTCGGGGGATGCTAGAGACCTGATGTATCCTCGGATCCCTAGAAACCCGGATACGTTATATAGACATGCATGGTCAGACATGGCATGTTCGTGGATCCCTGAAAACCCGGACACGTAATATAATCGTACATGATCAAGCATGGCATGTCCGAGTACCCCTGAGGATCCAATGTCAATTTTACTTAATGATCAAACCATGCCTTAGGATAAATTATAATATTTATAATTAGTGTGGTACAAGTAACACTAGGGGTTAAGTCACGTGATGACCCCAAGGCCTGTCCAAGGTTTTTCTCTATAAATACTAAGATCTTGGATAGGGAAAAGAGAGATAATTTTCTGTAATGCAAAAACTCTATCAAAATTGAAAGAGAAAAACAGTAATAATATAGCCTCGTGGACTAGGTGGATTTTAACTACTGAACCACGTAAAAAGACGAGAGTTCTTGAGAATCAATTTCTTAATACGGTTCATCATTAAGCACTAATTCATCCCATATATATTCTTATTTCACTGTTGACGAAGAATCGTGTCAACAGTAACTTACCAAAAACCTTAAGTTTCAAGAAACTCAAACACCTAACAAAAATCCATAATAACAAGTTAGGATTTGGAAGAAAATGAAAGAAATAAAAAAAAACTATAATGAACTAAACCTGAGGATAAGAATACATTGGATAGACCAGAGCTTCGATCTATACTAGGGTTGAGCATTTTTGAGATTGGGCCGACCAAACCGGCCAACCTAACCCGGAAATCGGCCGACCAAGCCGAACAAGAGCAAGCCAAAGCCCATTCATCCCTTGAAGGTGCAACCCGAAGTCAAATGGGCCAGCCACGACCCAGTGGATTCCTAACCCAATATACCCAACCCGGACCGACCCACCCTAATACTAAACCCTAAAAATCTAATACATAATACATATTACATAACACATTTAAGCCTTTTTCCCTTCTCTTTTCTACGGCTACGCTGCACTCTGTCCAGTCTCCAAAGGCGAAGCTCATGGCAGCTCTAGGCAACAAAGCTCTTCTCGACTGCTCCATCACTCCATCTCCAAGCGAAGCTCACGGCAGCTCCCCGACTACTCCACTACTCCATCCTCGACTGCTGCTGGCGATTGCTCACGGAGGCTTCAGACGACCACAAGCACAACGCTCCTCCAGATGGGCAGGTGGTTGACGGAGGTGGAGTCTCCACCATGAGGTCACACACGGATTAGCCACCAACCTGGGGTATATATATATTAGTATATATATAAAACTAAGTAACGTATTATATATTATACTTAGTATTATATATATTATAAGTATATATATAATTATTATATTATGTGTTATATATATTATATGTATACATATAACTAACTCAATATATATTATTAACTTTTGTAATTTGTATTATTATTTTGATTTGGTCAAACTAACTAAAAAAGCTTTGTTATATTCTGTGATATGATTTTGTTTATTAATATTGTTAATTGTATTTTATATTATTGCTAAACTATGTTATTTTTATACACTAGGAGAATCTAATTGGTACTGTCAAAGCCTAAATAAAGAGGAGAAATATTGTTGTCAAAGTGTTAAATCTCAAGGAATAGGTATATATTTTTTTCTATAATTATTTGATTAATAGTGTTTTGATGATGATTCATGAACATATTAATTGTTGAAATTATTTGCTAAAATAATAAGTTAATGCTGAAACATGTGATTATTTGTGCACATTTGTCATATTTTAAAATTGTTTATTTGTTAAGTTGTAATGTCTCGGAATTTTACTTAGCTAGATAATAGTAGTAGTAGCTAGTAGAAGCTTGTAGTATGTTAATTTCCGTGGATTTTGGTTCAAGTCGGGACTTAGTTGGAAACTCATAACAATAGTTATGGATTTTATAAGTTTAACCTATAGTTTAGAAATATTAATTATAACATAAGGTTTGATTAATATTGCTGGTCCTAGAAATATTGTTCATTATAACCTAAGGTTTAGATAGAATTAATAAGAATGTGACACTTGTCACAAGCATGTTTATTAAGGATTTAAGTATTTTGATGAATAGTTTAATTAAAAGAAAGATCTAGAAGCTTTATTTGGAAATATTTTAAGTACAAGTTACATGGATATTTCAAAGAAATTGGAGAAGAAGAAGATGTTCAAATGGCAAAGAGGAAATGGCATCTTGATTTGAAGGATGATCGCCAACAAGATTGGGAGATGTTGTGTGATCGTTGGTTTTCCAACGAATTTTAGGTAATTATTTATAATCTTGAAATTACAATTTTATTTGTGTTAATAACTTTTCTTATTCTCTTTTTTAGGAAAGGTCGTTGAAGAATACTGCTAATCGTTCAAAGAGAAAGTGGCAGTCTAGAAATGGATCAAATTCAACACCGCGACATCACATTAGAAGGGGAATGGTGTTAGCTTCTTCCACTGGCCAAATCGAGACTTGGCGTCTAAAACATTATGTTGAGAAAAAGGGAATATGGAGTGGACCAAATTTAGCAGAAATATATGTAAGTATAAATTTTAATTTTTAATTTTGTAACTTATTATAATTATCATTGCTAATTAGAAAATAAAATGAGTATATAGGATAAAATGATGGCGTTAAGGGCTCAACACACTCTAGAAGAAATGTCTGATAAAGACATTATGGAGCGTATTCTTGGACGCTCTTCTGCACACTTGAAAGGTTGTGGTCGATCTTTTTCAAGTACAACTTCTACTTCCCAACGCAATCCAATTGAGTCAAATAAGCCAACATATGATGAGCTAGCCCAACGCCTTGATGAAGCAAACAACCGACTTGATTATACAAATGACCAACTAAGTATTGTTGTGGAAATACTAAGGACAAACAATGTGATGCCACCGCCTCCGTCATATCAATGTTCTAATGCAAATGTTGAAAATTCTCCCATCCCTTCAATTCTAGAGGAACAAGATGATTCGTAGTTTTTTTTTTTTTATGTTTTAAATTAAAAATTTTAAAGATAAATTATTATAGACATTTTATCTTTTATGTTTGTTTGTTTGAACATTTTATAATATATGTTTATTTTATTTTATAAAAGTTGCTTATTTTTTAATTAATGAAATTAATTTATCATCTATAAATAATTAATTTTAAATATTTTCCAAAATAATAATTCAATACTACCTACCAATAAATTATACTATTGCCTACACATATTTAAGTGTAAGTAAATGTCAGAACCTAATACACAACCACGTGGCCCAATAAGCTACTGCCATATGTAATACCTACCAATAAATTAAATTATTGCCTACACATATTTAAGTGTAGGTAAATGTATGAGCCTAATACACTGCCACGTGGCCCAATAAGCTACTGTCACGTGCCACATCATCTGCCACATCACCTGCCACGGTGGAAGACACGTCATTTTCCATGCCATATTTTCTTACACATAATTGCCACATCATGTGCCACATGGAGTGCCACATCACTTGCCACGTATAATGCCACGTCAAACACTAGGTCAATAACGCTGACTCATTTTTTGTGGGGTCCACACGATTTTTACCTACCAATATACTAATCGTTGGTAATAATACATTTCTCGACTAACTATTACCTACCAATAGGTTATTGGTCAAAATTGGTAGGTAAAAAGATTTACCTACCAATGCATAAATTTTACCCAAAAATAAAATTGGTAGGTAAATGCCGAATTTCTTGTAGTGAAGCTCAAAAATTCAAAGAGAAAAGACTATCGGGAGAAGGAGGAAAAGAAGCTTTGTTTTGCAAGGTTTCTACAACCTTCAATGGTTAATATAATCCTTAAGGTGAAAAGACATTATTTCCCCTAAGCTTAAATAAAACCCTAAACAACCACCAAGGGCAAAACCGTCATTTCCTGCCTATTTCGTTAATCTTAATTAACGCTCTCCAATTCTCATTATTTCAAATATTCTCAAATGCTAATATATCATATCCCATTACCTTTAATTCCCAATAATGTTCTAATCACAAAATTACCCCGAGACTCACCCCGAGCACCGAAATTAACCCTGTTATGACCAAACCGCTAACCTACATTAAAAGATCGTCTCATGCCGAATAGCTCGAAAAAATCCACATTATAATGTGGCCTCATCAATAGCTCACCAACACGCATGAAAATACACAATTATGTCCTCACAGGCCAAATTACCAAAATGCCCCTATAATGAAATGTGGACCCATATGCATGCATTTAATATCATATAATAATATAATGCACATAAACTTGCATATAATTATTTAATGACATAATAAATCAAATATGGCCATCTTGCCCTACTAATCCAACCATTAAACCTCATTAGGGATTTTGGGGCATTACACCCAGCCCGACCCGTTTCTTGCCTTGCCTTTTCCTTCAGCCAGCCTTGACACGTGGCACTTCTCTATTGGTCGTGGCTGGATCAATGGTCCAGCTACCACCAGCCTCTTTACAACCCACTTTGCGTACTCTTTAGGCCTTGGACCTCACATTTTGAGCTTTAAAGCTCACATTTTGTGGTGTTTTAGAAAAAGGGCAAAATGATCATTCACCAAAATAGCTAGGTTAATATTAATAATAAGATTGATTTTTCAAAAATCATATTTTATTATTAATATTACAGATTTATTTTGTAAACCACAATTGTTGTTTAATTTATTTTTAGTCATTTTCTCCCTCTATAAATATGGACTTTTCTTTCACATTTGATATGTAATTTTTAGTTAGCAAAACTCTACCAAATTTTAGTCTCATTTCTCATATTTTCTCTCTAGAATTTTATGAGAATGTCTAGCATAATAGGCTAACATTCTTAAGAAGGTTAGGATGATCCTATATGCACTATGACTTTGTTTGATATTTTTTATTCACCGTGTGCTTAAAGTTTATATATTTGAGTGATTTATTTTCTTTCATCTCTATTTCTTCATCTTGTTATCTTTATTTATGTTTACTAATAGTATATAGATTTTGTCAAGCACTTTCTATGTATTATCAAATTAGTGAAAAAAATATAGATAATATATTTATCATTTTCTCCATCTCATTCATATATATTTACTTTTACTAAATCTATATAGAATTAGTCATGCTCTTTCTATCTATTTTATAATTAGTAAAAGTAATATTTGTGTTAAGTTTTATATCAAATCTTTTATTGCATTATTGCCAATGATATAATGTCATTTTTAGATTTCTCATAAGATTTATCTCATCCTTCCATGGTAAAGAATAGTAATCACTTGAATACATTTTTGTGAAATATATTTGTGCTTCAATGTTAAATCTTCCAAATGAATAGTTGGGATGTGAACTATCCATTTGTGTAATTTTTGTGAATCAAAGATCCAAATAAATAAGTATGCATATTGGTGACTCTTAACCCTTCCTACTTGTTACCTATTGTTACATCACACTTTATTTTATCTTTATTTCTAATCTTTAAATATCAAAAAAAAAAAAAAAAAATCACTTGTTCTAGTTTCCTCATATTATTTATCTCTTAACTTTATTTCTTTGCCTCCTTTTGGAATCGACCGCCCGATCTATACTACAACCACTTCTTAGTGGATGCACGGTTTGGGCGTTAAACACCAACCAGTCTTCAGGAACCCCTAACCTTAGCACGCTTTGATACCAAGTTGTAACGCCCTGTGTAGAGTCCCATAATTTTACTTAGCTAGTTAGATAGTAGTAGTAGTAGCAATATCTAGTATTAGTTTGTAGTATGTTAGATTTCGTGGATTTTGGTTCAAACCGGGACTTAGTTGGAAACTCCTAGCAATAGTTATGGATTTTATAAGTTTAACCTATAGTTTAAGAATATTAATTATAACATAAGGTTTGATTAATATTGCTGGTTATTAATATGATCATTATTATAACCTAAGGTTTAGATAGAGCCAATAAGAATATGACACTTGTCATGAGCATAGGTTATTCCTAAGGTTTAGATAGAGCCAATAGAATTATGACACTTGTTATATGCATGATTATTAAGGAATTATTATTTTAATGATAAAATAAGGAAAATATAAGACTTAGTCTTCACCAAAATCTGTTAGGAGCATGACATTTGTAACGTCCTGGTTACCCCAGAACAGTTACGGTGAACGGTGAACCGGAAATTTGACTCGCTACCCGAGTCTTTTGGTTAAAAAAACGTGCTTCTAAGTGTTATTAACAGGCTAAGGTGGAAAACCAATAAAAAGGAAAGGATATGCTTTATTGAGTATATAAAACTGTTCACGAGCTCATCAAAACATTTACAAGTTGTTTATAACATAAAATGGTCGCTACTATTTCAAATTTACAAACCCGCCGACCTAAGCGGCAAAAATAGGGTAAACCCCCTAGTTCCTCTGAGAACTCCTTAGCCGTGGTGGTCAAGCGGCCACATATGTACACATCACCACTTAAGCTCTCCACTCAGGGCTAGGTGAGCTTTTCTTTCTCTTTACCTGCACCACATAGCACCCATGAGCCAAAGCCCAACAAGAAAACACAATATTGTACACAAAACATTATCAGATGATAATCATTATAATCACACAAAGCTTATAGCTCTTAAACAAATGAGTGAATATCACTTGAGGTTCTAGAAAACCATACTGAGTGACTGACAAACAAGTCACTAACTTAACCAGAAGAGTGGCTGTTGGGTAATCCACTAGCCTTAAACAGATGAGAGACTGATGGGTAAGTCTCTAACTTAACAGATGAGTGACTGGTGGGTAAGTCACACAAGCGCTTATAGTATTCATCGAACTTGAGGTCGGTCCGGCATTAATGATTTTTGAGTCATCCAATGAAGTTATCGATTAGATCTAATATTTATTGGCTTACGTTGAACACGCTAAGGTCATCCTGACTTATGAGTCAGCACTATGTGACCAGTGCCCAGTACCACTGCCGAACCTGACTAATGAGTCACAACTTCACAGTTGATACTGACACCTTTTCCAAATCTGACTAATGAGCTAGTACCATGGACAAGTGAGCAAGATTTTTTAAGCATTCAGTAATCAAACCCTGTCCACATTTACACAATCAACATGCCCCAAGAATAATCATGCATGTCACATATGGGGTGCAGTTTTCTTACCTCTGGTTCGAGCGAGAATATAATAAGAACGACCCTTGAGAATGATCAACCTTTTTGTTCCTTAACGGTCACCTGGTCATAACCAATTATGGGATTCCATCAATAAATTTAGTAATAAAATGTTTTCGGACCAAGACCTAGCCTCCGGGACATCGAATCCCACTAAACCGGGTAGTAGGATAGATCCCGAGGCTTAAGGTTTGCATCCCTAGGTCAAAAACACATTTTTGGCCAAAATGACTTTCAAGCGTCGTAGCCCTTTCCCAAAACAGAAACAATCCCCTCACACCTCTGCCTCAAGCGCCGCGACCCTTCCTCAAGCGCCGCAGCCCTTCGTCCCCAGATCAGCCAATACCCTGGTTTTTCTTCCTTTGCGTTTTTCCTTGGAACCAACCTTTCAAACCAAGCTCAAACACCACTCAAACCTCCAATACAACCCCTAGACTTGATCTATAACACTCCCTCATCAAAACCCAAGTTAAATCCCAACCAAAACTTCCATCAATTCCAACTATCCACAACAAAATCATGAGCTGGAACTAAACATCAAAAAAGAGCATACATGGAAAGTAATGGCTAGAAACTTACCTCAAATTCAGGTTGTGATGCTCTTCAGTGGTAGACCACTCTCCCAAACTCCCAAGGCCTACTTCCCAAGCTAGAATCCCCAACAAGAGCTCAAAAAACACAAAGGAGATGAAGGAGGAGGAAGGTACAGGTAAGTTCTTGATCACACTCTGTTTTCTCTTCAATTTTACAGCTTAACTCAGTTTATATCTATCCTAGGGGTAAAAAGACCATTATACCCCTAGGTCAATTAAAGATTTCTAAAGTCTCCCAAGGGCAAAATTGTCCTTTCCAACCTATCTCGTTAATCATAATTAACGCTCTCCAATTCCCGCTATTCTCGATAATCCCAAACACCAATAATTCATATCCCATTACCCTTTAATTCCCAGTAACGCTCTAATCATTAAAATCACCCCGAGACTCATCCCGAGCCTCGAACTTAAACCTGTTATGACTAAACCGCTAATCAATAATCCAAGATCGTCTCATGCCGAATAGCTCGAACAAACCCACATTATAATGTGGTCTCAACAACATGTCATTGACATACATACAATTATACCCTCAACGGGCCAAATTATCATCACACCCCTATAATTAAAAATGTGGACCCACATGCATGCATTTAACATCATATTATAATATAATTCACATATATATGCATTTTATCAATTAATGGCATAATTAAACAAGTATGGCCCTCCCAGCCTACTATTTCCACCATTAAACCATATCGGAGATTTCGGGGCATTACAACATTTGTCACAATTTTATTTATTTGTGGATTAGGTTGTTATTTAGATAATTAAATAGATTTTCCGTAACTTTAGGGTACTGTAACTTCCAACTATTTTTGACCCAGTTATGTTATGAATTTCTAAAAATAGTATCTCTAGAAAGTTGTAGATAATTGAATTAGCTTTCTAACGGTATAAAGATAGTCTAAATCAGAGTCTTACAACTCTAGATATGTTGATTTTACTGTAGGTGAGTTTAGAGTTACGAGATTTAGGGAGTTAGAAGTTAGGATTCTATTTGTTTTTATTATTTTTGTTTTTAATTTTAAAAATTAAGCTTTGACTCCTTAAACCTCTCTCTGAAAAATTTGACTAAGTCCTAAACCTTTGACTGAAGAATATTCAAATATTTTCAATTAAATTCATTATTTTTATTCAAAGCCAAAAAGAAGATATTTATTCCTAGAACTCTATAAATAGGACTTAGAACCCAGCCCTCACTTACTCTTCACTTACTCTTCAGCTGTGATCAGACTCCAAGGTATTAGTGAGACATAAGAGTGATACACTTGGGTTGGGAAAGAAAAAAGCTTTACTATTTTTAAGCTTTATCAAACACTTGGGAAGTAAGGATTAAAGTATTTCGGTATTGGAGTTAGGCCAATCTATAAGGTCAACAAAGGTACCCTTATTCTTAAGTTCAATCCTGTTTGATTCCTTAGTTTCTTTAGTTTTCATTCAGGTTCTAACTTTTGTTATGGTTTTGTGGTTAGGTTTTTAAGTTCTTTGAGCTTAAGGTGTCTTTTCGGTAAGTTTTCTCTTGGTGGTTTAGTTCTAGTCTTTTCATTCTTTATTCTTTAGAAATACTCACCATTTGTATTGTTGGTTTTAGGAGTGTTCCAAATCCCGTCTTTGTTCTCAAATATCCCGGTGTTGGTAAGGAAAATAGGATAGATCTTGTATGTTTGTATGATATGTTATGTTATATGTTATGTTATCTTATGTTGTATGTTAACATTGTGTATAGTATGTTTATAGACCTTGGGCACATGACTTGTCTAGCTAGCAAGCCCCAATAATTTATGGGCATATGACTTGCTTGGCTAGCAAGCCCCACAAATCTATTGGGCATATGAATTGCTTAGTTAAACAACCCCAAGTAGTATGATGGCCATTGTAGTAGTATATGACATATGTTTATGGTATGCTTATAGTATATGTTTATGATATGTTTTTT
This sequence comes from Humulus lupulus, assembly GCF_963169125.1. NCBI lineage: Eukaryota > Viridiplantae > Streptophyta > Magnoliopsida > Rosales > Cannabaceae > Humulus > Humulus lupulus. The sequence goes on along the minus strand of NC_084795.1, from coordinate 275,119,828 downwards.
TCATATGTTATGATGTGATTTTATGTGTATGTTTATGGTGTTAGTAGTTTTTCCTTGTTGGACATTAGGCTCATTCCTTTATTTTTAGTGTGATGCAGGAAAATGAATATTGAAGGCGGAAGGATTCTTGGTAGCTCGGCTTGTGTGTTGAGGATGGATGGAATGTGTGGACTGCGTGTGGATCGAGGATGAAGTTATTTACTTTTAGTCTTTTAAATCATGTTTTTCTGCATTTAGTTTTGTAAACAATTTTATTTAGTTTAAAATTATGTTTTATGTTTTAAACAATGGGTACCCATGCCATATTTTCTATTATTATGTATTTGATATAATATTTCGAGATTTAATAAAGTTATATTATTTTTTATGTATCTTTCCCAAAATAGTAGCTATGTATAGTAGATCTAATGGTCCAAGGTCTTAGAAATAGTTGGGTCATTACACCCTGGATAGCCAAGACCGTTACACTGTATGTTTTAAATAGTGATAGACTCTCTAAACGAGTCTCTTGGCCATAAATGCATAACTAAACGTGATTAACGGTTTAGGGTTAAAATTTTTGGGCAAAAGGAATAACTATTTCATTAAGATGTTTACGTTCATACATGAGATCCCAAAATAACGTTTAAAAGGTTAATTACAGTTCAAAAGGTACAACCAGCCACCTAAGCGGCAAACTAGGGCTTGACCCTAGTACTTGAGAAACTCCGCCATGGTGGTCGAGCAGCCGCATATGTACACGTCGCCACCGAAGCTCTCCAACTCATGGCTGATCCAGCTTCCCTTTCCCCTTCTCTACACCACATAGCACCTATGAGCAAAGGTTTAGCAAGAAAAATTAAACATACTCATAAGTAGTTAATAACATATCACAGAATCATAGTAAGAATGCCTAGCAGTAATAACCCTACTCATGCATGCATTCTATTCAGATAAGTGACTAATAAGTCATACCGAGGCTAGTCGCCCTAGATACGTGACCATAGAGTCACCCCGGTACCGTTGCTCTAAATAAATGACTAATAATTCATACCGAGGCTCGTTTGTAACACCCTGGTTACTCCAAGACCGTTACTGTGAGCTTTGAACCGTGCTTAACTCGCTAATCGAATTCTGTGGTTATAAACGTGCATCTAGGTGTTATGAACAGGCTAAGGTGAAAAACCCAATAAAAAAGAAATGATATATTTTATTTAAAACATAAAACTGTTCAATGGCCCATAAAAATGTTTACGAGTTATTTACAATCCAAAATGGTCATTGTAGTGTAAAAATTACAACCCGCCGACCTAAGCGACAAAAATAGGGTTAACTCCTAGTTCCTCTGAGAAACTCCTTGGTCGTGGTGGTCAAGCGGCTGCATATGTACACATCGCCACCTAAGCTCTCCACTCAAGGCTGGGTGAGCTATTCTTTTCCTTTACCTGTACCACATAGCACCCGTGAGCCAAGGCTCAGCAAGAAAACTCATTACTGCATGTATATAATATCAAATGATGATCATGATAATCATACAGAGCTTATAGCCCTAAACAGATGAGTAACTGATGAGTAAGTCACTAGCTTAATCAAATGAGTGACTAATGAGTAAGTCACTAGCTTAAACCAGATTAGTGATTGATGAGTAAGTCACTAGCTTAATCAGATGAGTGACTGATGAGTAAGTCACTAGCTTAAACCAGATGAGTGACTGATGAGTGAGTCACTAACGTAAACTAGATGAGTGACTGATGAGTGAATCACTAACGTGGGCTCAACACCCATAGCCATGTGATGATGCAGTCACCTGGGCCTTCTGGCCCTGGCTCTAAGTGACTAGCCATTAGGCTAGACAAGCGCTTTTAGTTTTCATCAAACTTGAGGTCGGTCCGACATTAATGCTCATGATGTGTCATTCAATGCTGATGTCGATTAGATCTAATCTTTTCGGCTTGCTTCAAACACGCAAAAACCGTTCTTGACTCTTAAGCCAATACCATACGACCAATACTCAGTACTACTGCCGAAATTGACTAATGAGTCACAGCTTCACAGTTAATACCGACACCATTGCCAATTCTGACTAATGAGTCAGTGCCATTCACAAGGAAGCAAGTTTTGCTAAGCATTTGATATGCAATCAATGTCCACATTTAAACACTCAACATGCCTCATGAATAACCATGCATGTCACATATGGGGTGCAGTTTTCTTACCTCTGGTTCGAGCGAGAAATAGTAAAGGAACGACCCTTGAGAACGATCGACCCTTTGATTCCTTAGCGGTCACCTAGTCATAACCAAATATAACCTCCATTTTGAAAATCAACCATAAAAGGTTCTTGACCTAAACCTCACTCCCAGGACCTCGAATTGTACCCAAACGGTGAGTAGATTAGATCTCGAGCCTTAGGAATTGAAACCCCGAGCCAAAAACCCTTAAAAGAGCCCAAAATAGGAATCTGGAAAAGCAAGGTAGCACTACCCCCCTAGCGCCCCAGCGCTTCAGGCAGAATGGAAAGCCCCTGGCTAGATACAACACCCATGGATGGGCGCGGTAGCGCTACAACCAGGGTTTTCAACCCTGGTTTTTCCCTCCTTCGACACCACCATTTCCAACCTGAACAACAAGCTTCCAAACCTCATTTAAACTCCCAAATGAACCCAAAAACCACATACACAAGTCCTAGACATCTTAACTCAAGTAACCCTTGCCAAAAACTCCTATAAATTCTCAATATCCAACCTAGAAATCCAAGCTGAAATCCAATAGAAAAAACAGAGAAAAACTAGAGTTTTAATGGCTAGAACCTTACCTAAAGCTCAGTTTAGAACCTTCTTCAATGGTATAACACAACCCTAAGCCCTCAAGGTCCACTTCCTTAGCTTGGTTCCTCAAATTAAGCTAAAAAATCCAAGAAAAAAATGAAGAGAAAATGGTGTACGGAAGAGAAGAGCTATGCTCTATTTCTTGCAAGCTCTACAGCCTTCAATTGCTAAATATATCCTTAGGGTGAAAAGACCATATTGCCCCTAAGATTAATTAAACCCTAAACAGCCTCCAAGGGCAAAATTGTCATTTCCTGCCTTTCTCGTTAATCATAAGTAACGCTCTCCAATTCCCGTTATTCCCAATATTCTCAAATACTAATAAGTCATATCCCATTATTCTTTAATTCCCGGCAACGTTCTAATCACCAAATTACCCCGAGACTCACCCCAAGCCTCGAACTTAATCCCGTTATGACCAAACTGCTAACTTGCACTCAAAGATCGTCTCATGTCGAATGGCTCGAACAAATCCACATTATAATGTGGCCTTAACAATAGTTCATCAACATGCATACAAATATACAATAACGCCCTCAACGGGCCAAATTACCAAAATACCCCTATGATCAAATGTGGACCCACATGCATGCATTTAATATCATATTATAATATAATTCACATAAACATGCACATAATCATTTAATGACATGATAAATCAATTATGGCCCTCCCGGCCTACCAATCTGACCATTAAACCTCATTAGGGATTTTGGGGCATTACACTGTTGCCCTAGGATATGGGATTATAGAGTCACCCTGAGGCCCACTGCCCTATCCTCTGTATAACCAGCCTTAGAGCTGGCCCAGTGTAATGCCCCGAAATCCCTAATGCGGTTTAATGGCTGGATTAGTAGGTCGGGAGGGCCATAACTGTTTAATTATGCCATTAAATGAATGTATGCATGTTTATGTGAATTATATTATAATATGATGTTATATACATGCATGTGGGTCCACATTTGATTATTAGGGTGTTTTGGTAATTTGGTCCGTTGAGGGCATATTTGTGAATTTTGGTGCATATTGTGATTTGTGAATGAGATCCCATTATTATGGAGATATATTCGAGCTATTCGGCATGAGACGGTCTTATATTATAAATTAGCGGTTTTGTCATAACGGGGGTCTTTTATTGGGATATTGAGATATGAGAATGTTATTTGATGATAAATTGGGAGTTATTGAGACCAGGAGGAAATTTTGGGAGTTTTGACTATAATGTCCCCGGGGGTGTTTTTGGGACCCCAAGCACTAGGTTTTATTTGAGGTTACTTAAGCTTGAAGTAGCTTGTCAGATAGAACCGTACGTTAGAAAACCTCTCGTTCTCTTCCCGTTAGTTCATTTTACAGTTCGAAGCATTTTCGAAGAAATCTCGAGTTCTAGGAATCGGAATCAAGCGAGGATCGAGGCATAGCAATCCTAGGAAAGATTAGAAGCTTCTTGAATGAAGGACTTGACGAGAAACAACCCAATCAAAGGTAATCTAAGTTTTAAGTTTTGAGTTTTTAGAGTTTCTAAGCTTAGAATTGGCTTTTGTGAATCGTTGAGTTTTTGGTTCGATTGAGCTTCGGGATTTGATGGTTTTGGATCATTGGGAAGCTTGGGAACTTTGATTTGACGATTTGGAAGTGTTTAGGTATGTTTTTGGAGGGTTTGGGATGAAGGTTAATGAGTTTGGGGATGGTTCTGGGTTGGGGGCTGCGGCCTTATTCTTGGGCGCCGCGCGGCCCTTACTCGAAGAAGCTGGTGGAGCAAGTTTTGCCTTGCTGGGCACCGCGGCCCTAGGTGTAGGGTGCCGCGGCCCTTGCTTCTAGAGTGGCTGGGGGCCACAGCCCAAGGTTTTAGGGCTGCAACCCTTGGACAGGTTTGAGCCCGTTTGAGTGTTTTGGCCCCAGGAACTTGATTTTAGGCCTTGAGATTGTTCCTACTACCCGGATTAGTGGGGATTGATGTCGCAGAGGCTAGATCTTGGTTTGGGAACCTTTGTTAATCATTTTATTGATGGTGTCCTATAATTGTTTATGATTAGGTGATCGCTAAAGGACTAAAAGTCAGATCATTCTCAAGGGTCGTTCTTTTATTCATTCTCGCTCGAATCATAGGTAAGAAAACTGCACCCCATATGTGACATGCATGATTATTCTTGAGGCATGTTGATTGTGTAAATGTGGACATGGATTGATTATTGAATTCTTAGCAAATATTGCTTACTTCATGGTACTGACTAATTAGTCAGATTTGGCAAAGGTGTCAGTATTAACTGTGAAGCTGAGACTTATTAGTCAAGTTCGGCAGTGGTACTGAGCACTGGTCACACAGTGCTAACTTATGAGCCAGGACGGCCTTAGCATATTCAACGTAAGCCAATAAAGATTAGATCTAATCGACATCTGCATTAAATGACTCAGAAGAGCATTAATGTTGGACCGACCTCAAGTTCGATGAAACTAAAAGCGCTTGTGTGACTTAGCCATCAGTCACTCATTTGTTAAGTTTAGAGACTTACCCACCAGTCTCTCATCTGTTTAAGCTAGTGACTTACCCAGCAGTCACTCATCTATTTAAGCTAGTGACTTACCCAGCAATCACTCAACTGTTTAAGCTAGTGACTTACCCAGCAGTCACTCATCTGTTTAAGTTAGTGACTTACCCAGTAGTCATTCATCTGTTTAAATTAGTGACTTGCTTGTCAGTCACTCATTATGGTTTACCAGAATTTCAAGTGATATTCACTCATCTCTTTAAGAGCTATAAGCTCTGTGTGATTATAATAATAATCAGTTGTTAATATCTATATGCATTATTGTGTTTTCTTGCTGGGCCTTGGCTCATGGGTGCTATGTGGTGCAGGTAATGGGAAAGAAAAGCTCACCCAGCCTTGAGTGCAGAGCTTAGGTGGTGATGTGTACATATGCGGCCACTTGACCACCACGGCCAAAGAGTTCTCAGAGGAACTAGGGGGTTTACCCTATTTTTGTCGCTTAGGTCGGCAGGTTTGTAAATTTGAAACATCAGTGACCATTTTGAGTTGTAAATAACTTGTAAACGTTTTTATGAGCCCATGAACAATTTTATGTACTTAATAAAATATATCATTTCCTTTTTATTAGTTTTCCACCTTAGCCTGTTAATAACACTTAGAAGCACGTTTTTAACCAAAGGACTCGGGTAGCGAGTCAAATTTCCGGTTCACCGTAATTGTTTTGGGGTAACCAGGGCATTACACCCAGGATACCTGGCGCTTTAATTTTCCAACGACTATAGGGTTGGCCAAGCATATAATACTCTCCTGATTAGGCCATAACCATATCAACCAGCGTTCAGCGCACTATTTCCGCCCTTGACTTATAAGTCAATGCATTTCAATCAGATAATGCAAACATGCATACATCATTTAACAATTAACTATGTACATGGTATTCAAGCATGCTTAATCAAGCAATCACAGACACAATCAGAAGCATGCTCATTCACAGGGGCCCAAGCCCTAATCACATACATCACGTATTAGGTGCAGTTTTCTTACCTCTGGTCCAAGCACAAGTTAGTTAACCACGACCCTCGAGCACGATTCTATTTCGAGCCCTAACGATACCCTAGTCACAACCATAATAAATGATATTTATCAATATCGAGTAAATAAAGGCTTACGGACCGAGCCCTAGCCTCCGGGACCTCGAATTCTACTAAACCAGGTAATAGAATCATTCCCGAGCCCTTAGCTTTGAGTTTGCGCCACCCAAAACCTATTTTGTCTGAAGTTTCCATTTTGAGTCGCGGCGCCCCTCACAAGTGCCACGACTCTCCTCAAGTTAGAGAGCCCCGTGAATCTAGGTTTTTAAACATTTTCTTCGAGCTAAATCCCTTAAAACTCACCCCAAAACAATGCCAAACCCAAAACTGAGTCCAAAACATCATCAGTACTTCACAGGCTACAAAATCCAACTCACAAACGAATCAAAAACTCCCAAACACCATAAAATTCAATCAAGCTTAAGAAACTTAAAGAAAACAAAAAATTCATAAACTTAAAGCTCGAATTACCTTTGTTACAGTAGTTTTCCAGCTAAATTCTTAGGCTATCAAGCTTCTAATCTTCCCTAGAATCGTTATGACTTTAACCTCGCTTGAATCCGAGCTCTAGAACTCGAGTTTTCTTCGAAAATGCTAACGAGTATAAAGAGAGACGGGAGAAAGAAAATGAGAGTGAGACTGTGTTTTTCTGAGTTAATGAACTCAATCGAACCCTTATATATGAACGATCCCCAAATGACCAAAATGCCCCCACTCAACTCAATTCTTTCTAAACACCCCTAAGGGTAAAAATGTCATTTTCACTCTCCAATCCCGCTTTATACTCAAATTTCCCCAAATAATTCTGCTAAACCCAGAATATCGCTATTTCTCCCGAAATATGACTCACGCCACAATAAGTCCCGGTGACTCTCCAGATCACCCAAAATACCTCTTGGCTTGCCCCGAGTCGGGTATTTCTCCCCGTTGTGACCAAACCACTAACTTGCTCATCAGGATCGTCACGTGTGGAATAACTCAAATATATCCACATAATAATGTGGTCTCAATCAATATGCACACATATATATACAAATATGTCATCAACGATCCAAATTACGAAAATTCCCTTGTAATAAGAAACAAGTCTACATGCATGATTAATACACCTAAACATGCCAATATAGTCATATTATAATATAACTATAGTCTCTGGGAAGAATGGGAGTCTCATGAGAGAGAATGTTTTTTACTAGCACGACTTAAGCGAAATACAATGTTTGTCTTTATATTCCCAAAAAATTATGCAATTTTACATTAGTTTTACTTTTAGATCAAAAATAGTACTTTGGGCTTTTTGTTATAGACCTATATGCCCTCAACTTTAATACTTTATTATAATTTTTTTAATTATTTTATTAAAAATATTTGTATTGTATTAATAAAAAATTAGAAAAATAAATTTTAAATACTATAGTATTAAAGATAAAAGCATTTTAGTCATTAAATAATTTATTTGACAAAAAATTGATCGACAGTATTGACTGTTATTGAATTGAAAACTTATGGTTTTTTTTGGGAAATTTTCAGTAATACGTTTATAAGAAAATTTTATTTCATTTATACGATAATGAAAAATTTATTTCTTAAATATATAAAATTAAAGTTTTTTTTCTAAATTTACGGTTTGCACTACAGGACTCCATTTTTTTGTCTCTCCTCCCTTGCAAGACTACCACCATCGTTAACAACATCATCTTTGGCACAATTCGTTAGAGAAAACTACAATCTCAAGCCACAAATTTTTTTATTAGTATGCCACAATTCATTAAATAATAGACAAATATATATATATATTTATGTAAATGTTCTCTTTCTCTCTTTCCATTAAAAAAACTTTATGACATATGAATGATTCAATAGCTCCTGATCATAAAGAGATTTTATCATCATGCATACATGTATATATATTTATATATGTATGATTCTCACATAATTTTTGGTACTTTGTTCTATGAACACATGCATCATTCAATTTTTAATTGATATTAGCCTCCAAATTTAATTTAAATTTATATAAACATCATTTTGTTGTAATTTAGTATATCTTGAATATTATTTTATGTAGTTAGCTAATATAAAAAATATAAAACCATAAAATAATAAACATTAGCTAATATTATTTTAAGTTACTTTAGTTGCAAATAAGGTATTTTATGTTGCGTTTGTTTCAAATTATCTTGCTTAAAAGTTGTATATAAGTTTTTTTTAAGTTGATTTAGGTTGCATTGCAAAATAAGATTATTATAGTTGCTTAACATGTGGGAATTTACATATGAGATTTTTAGAATGCTATTGTATGCAACCTTTGTTGCGACATATGCAAGTTCTACAACCTCTTTTGCAAGTTCTGCAACCTTTGGAATATCATATGCAATATTTACAACCTCTATTGCAACATCTGCACCTATAAGTTGCAAATGAGATTTTTCAAGTTGCATTAGTTGCATAGCATGTATAACATGTATTAATTTTTAAGTTGCATTGAATTGCATTTGAAGTTGCATTGAGTTGCACATGACTTGCATTTGACACATGAATTGGGTTACATGAGTTGCATTTATGGTTGCACCATGTTGCATGAGTTGTATTTGACCCATGAATTGGGATGGGCATGTATTTGACACATGAAAAATTAGGTTGATTATTTAGATTCTTTTTCTTTATTCGTTTATCATGTTTAAATTTGTTTGGCTATTGCTTTTGGTAACATGAGCTTACATTTTAGGTTGCATTAGGCAAAATTAGTATATAAGTTCTTAAGTTGTCATGGGTTGCATTGGTTGTACAGGCTTGCATTTGAAATTGCAGTGGGTTGCTTTTTAGGTTACATTGGGTTGCATGAGTTGCATCATGATAAACTTTGTAAATGAGTTTTTTAAAGTTGCTTTAGGTTGCATTAGACTTGCATTTAAGGTTGCAATGGGTTGTATTCAGTTGCATGGGCTTACATTTGATGTTGTAGTGGATTACATGTTCTTGCATTTGAGGTTGCAATGAGTTGCATGAGAATGATTAAATTTTCAAATTAGCTTTTTAAAGTTGTTTTATGTTGCATTGGGTTTAGTTTTTTTAGGTTGCATTTGAGGTTGTAGCGTATTTAATTGGACTTGCATTTGAGGTTGGAGTGGGTTGCATAAGGATGAAATTTACAAATAATTTTTTTTTTTTGCTTTAGGTTGCATGGGGTTGCATTGAATTTGCATTTCAGGTTGCAGTGGGTTCCATTAGAATAAAATTAGCATATTAGTTTTTATGTTGTCATGGGCTACATGGGGTTGAATTTAGTTACCTTGAATTGCATTGGGTTTACATTTGAGTTTACAGTGGGTTGCATGAAAATAAAATTAGCATGAGTTTTGAAATCTATTCAATATCTTTGACAACCTAAAGTTCAACCTCTATAGCAAATGTGTTGTTTTAAGCTGCATTTGAAATTGCATTGAGTTGCGTGGGGTTGCATTGGAGTTGCATGAGTTTGTATGTGTTGGCATGTGTTGTCATAGGTTGTATAGAGTTGCATTTGAAGTTGCAGTGAGTTGCATTACTTTGGGTTGCATGAGTTGCACAAAGTTGCATTACTTTGGGTTGCATAAGTTGCATTGGATTGCATATAAGGTTGCATTAGGCTTCTATTAGAGGTTGTAGTGGAGTTGTATTGGTTGAAATTTGAAAATGAGTTTTTTTTTTAAAATTGCTTGAGGTTGTATGTAGTTTCATTTGAGTTTGCATTAGGTTGTTTCAGTTATATAAGAATAAAAATAACATTTGAGTTTTTTAAATTGGCATGGTTTGCATTTAGTTGCAGAAGGTTGCATAACAATTTTCAAATTGGAACAATGATTTTAAAAAATCAATAAGAATAAAAAAAAATATTAAAAAGCGTGGGTATTAATATGCACCTATATATATAAGTAGAGCATGTAATAATATCAAGTAGAAATTGATTTTTGGTAATGCTATTTTGTACATTCATTTCCTTTCAAAATAAATTGAATAATGGAAGTTGAATTTTGTGCTATCTGTCATGATTGAAACTGAGATTACATTTGAGGCCTATAATATAAATGGAGTCAATAATACAAAGAATAATAATATTACAAGTAATACATAAACAAAAAAAATCAAAATTAATAAATGTTCCTTCTTGAGACACATAATTGTTCATTCTAAAATACTAATACATGTTCTACATCATAAACGAAACTAAGAAATATCTTTGCCTTTATCCTTTCTCAAATCCTTTCTCTTCTTTGTTGGAGCTTTTGAGGTGAAACAAATTGACCTGGATATTTAGACTCAATCTCGTATCCATAAACTTATTTTGACTTTGTATATGAATAAAATAAATCGACAAGCCTAGATCTATGAGTATCAACATTGAAACCATATTTTGGAATATCCTTATCATCAACAAATTATGAATGAGTTTATGCTGGATGACAAAGGACGACAATGAAAGAAAATGTCCAAAGCAGAATAAGCAAAATCAAAAAGTCATTTTGCAAAAAACTTATGCACAACAGTAACTAACTCGTACTTGATGATGGCATGACATTTTGCTCAATAATGATTTCCAGGAGGAACAATGAACTGCAAAATCTAAAGATAAGAACAAGAAAATAAGGAATAAGTAAAACTCTAGAATAAAGAGCCTCAATAAATCAAATTAGCCAGATGCAACCACAATCAACAAGATACAATTACATGCTTCCACAAATTAAAGCAACCTAATGCAACCTTAAAAAATAACAAATAATTACAACAACAAAAAAGCAACGTAACGCAACATGCTGCAACCTAAATAATAGAAGAAATAATTTTAAAATTTCCAAAAATAGCTCCAACTTGCAATATGTTGAATTTAAACTTGAATGTATTCAAATGGTCTATAAAATGAATGAATAATGAAATTGAAAATGTATTTAGGGGGTGGAATAATATGATGAGCAATTCGTAATTTTTTTTTCTTCCTTTAATAGCATTTTTACCTTTAGCATCACCACTCAATGATATCTTCTTATTAGCCTTTTTAATAATTTGAGGGCTGCTTTTTGAAGAAGAAGTAGGAGAGGTAGAGGAAAACTAGGTATGAACTGTAGTGCCCCAAATTTCCTAATAAGGTTTAGGACCTTGATTAGGAGGCCGGGAGGGCCATAATTGATTTATTATGGTATTTAATGATTATATGCATGTTTACGTGAATTATATTATTATATGATGGTGAATGCATGCATATGGGTTCATGTTTTAATTATGAGGGCATTTTGGTAATTTGGCCGTTGTGGGCGTAAATGTGTATTTTGGGTGCATGGTTGTGATTAATTAATATAGCCACATTATAAAGTGGATTGGTTCGAGCTAATCGGCATGAGACGATCATGAGATGTAAGTGTTGGTCTAGTCATAACGGGTTTAAGTTCGGGGCTCGGGGTGAGTCTCAGGGTCACTTTGATGATTAGAACATTACCGGGAATTAAAGGGTAATGGGATATGATTTATTCGTATTTGAGAATATTGAGATTAGCGGGAAATAGGAAGCGTTAATTATGATTAACGGGATAAGTAGAAAGTACCAAATTTACCCTTGAAATGATTTTAGAAGCCTTAAGTGACTTAGGGGTATTTTAGTCATTTGGGTTTGGATTTATATGACCTTAGATGGCTGTAGAAAAACAGAGCAAAAACAGGGGTTTACTTCTCCTTCCCGTGCATCAATTCCTTCCCTTTCTCCTTTGGAGTTTTTGAGCTCAAAGTGGGTTTCATGCTAGGAAATCAAGGGCTGGGTTTGTGGACTTGGTTCAGCCATTGAAGGAGGTTCACTCTTGAATTTGAGGTGAGTTTTAGCTACTGGTTTCTGGTTTACACTCTGTTTTCTTTTAGTTTTTCAGTCTATGGTTTTGTTGATGATAGTTTGGATTTGTGGAGGTTTTGATTGATGTTTAGCTTAGGTTTTGGTGAGGGTGAGTTATAGGTGATGTTTAGAGGTTGAATTGAATGTTAGGTTGAGGTTTGGAACTGGTTTGAAGGGTTGGTTCCGAGGGAAAACGCAGGGGAAAGCAAGTTGGTGCTTGCTGGTTCTGGTAATGGGCCGCGGCACGGCTATGGTGAGCCGCGGCCTACATGCGTTTTTGTGAGGGGATTGGCTCTGTCAGGAGGGTGAGCCGCGGCCCATAGAGACAGATTTGGCCAGAATAGGGTTTTTGACTTGGGGATGCTTGCCATAGGCCTCGGGGTTGATCCTACTACTTGGTTAAGTGTGGATTGATGTCCCGGAGGCTAGATATTGGTTTGGGAACCTATGTTGATCATTTTTATTGATGGTATCCTATATTTGGCTATGACTAGGTGACCGCTAAAGGACTAAAGGTTGATCGTTCTCAAGGGTCGATCTTTAAATCATTCTAGCTCGACTCTGAGGTAAGAAAACTGCACCCTGTGTATATGTGGCATGCATGGCTATTCTTGATGCATGTTGGTTGATTATTAAATATGACATGCATGGCTATTATCGGTGCATGTTGGACTGTTAAGTGTTATGCATATGGTGCATGAGAAACATGTGATTAGGACATGGTTTATATACTGAGTATGATGTCGTTCAGAGCTTGAGCCTCTGTGTTCGTGCATAGTCCTAATTGTACTAGTACTTGTTAGGTAAGCATGCTGAATACCTTGTTATGGATATTAGATATGTGATACATGTTTGGTGGCATGGCTTACTTGTGTGTGGCAGTGACTTATTAGTCAGAATCGGCAATGGTGTTAGATCCATTTGTGAGACTGTGATTTATTAGTCAAGTTCACAATGAGTTGAACATTGGTCGTGCTTTACTGACCTAAGAGTCAGAAATGGCATAGCGTCATGAGCGCCGAGCCAAATGAAGATTAAATCTAATCGATATCAGAAAGAATGACTCATATGGGGTATTAACGCTGGACCGACCCTAAAGTCGATGAACTTATAAGCGCTTGTCTGGTCTAAGACCAGATGTTCATAGCCAGGGCATATGGCCCCAGTGACTGTTTGTCACATGGCTAGGGGACGCTGTCCATAGTTACGACTCTAGAGTCGGGAGGAGGGTTATGTTGGTGACCAATCACCATGCACCTATTCCGCTAAAGCTAGTGAGATACTCACTTATTTATTAAGCCTGGTGATCCTATCATCACATGGCTAAAGGGGGTTGTTCCAAGGTTATGACTCTATGGTCATGGGGAAAAGGTTATGTTGGCAACTATTCACCATACACCTATCCTGTTCAAACTTATGAAAGGTTCTCATATCAATTAAGCCCTGGTGACCCTATCGTCACATGGCAAGAAGGAGTTGTACCCACTTTTGTGACTTCTGCTACTGTCACCTATCTGTCTTGGGATTGAGAGTCCTGGATGATTATTATGATCATTGTTGATATTACATCATGTTATATTGTGTTTTCTTGCTGGGCTTCGGCTCACGGGTGCTATGTGGTGCAGGTAAAGGTAAAAGGAAGCTGGACCATCCTTGAGTTGGAGAGCTTGGGTGATGACGTGTACATATGCAGCTGCTCGTCCGCCACGGCCAAGGTTTAAAGAGGAACTAGGGTTGATCCCTGTTTTGCCGCTTAGAACGACCTGTTGTAAATATCTTTTTGTAATAGACTCTTAAATGATATTTTCGGGATCCCAATGTATATATTAAACGTTCTAGTGAAACGTTACATCTTAATCAAAAAATTTAATCCCTAAACCGCTAATCACACTTAGTTACACGATTTTGGCCAAATAACTCGATTAGCGAGTTTAGCACTATTTGCAAGGCACACTGTAACAGTCCCTGGAGTTGGGACGTTACATGAACCATGCTTTATGACCCCCTATAGAGTAGATACAACCTGCATAAATCCAATGGTGAAAATAGAACAAGATTTTGAACCCATTCCATGAAGGCAAATTAACAAGTTAAACACATGCAGATGACCCATTCTAACTTCATCAACTGGATTTCAATTACACCAAAAGTAGAAAATAAATAATAACCATATAAAACAATCAATTGCAATTAATTATAAATCATAAAAAATATAACGCAGTCAAACACCAGACCAACCCAAATCAAATTAACTAGCAATATGCTCTAAAAAATGGGCCATACAACCTCACAAAATGAGAAATTAATGCACACATTTTGAACCAATTCCATGATGGCAAATTAATAAGCTAAATGCAAACCAAAAAGTGGCATAAAATTAACCAGTAACCTCCTTAGGGATGAAGTCAGAATTGAGGAAAGTTATAAACCATTGTCTTTGAGTCAAACTAGGTAAAGATAATGTCATCGATAAAATTGCAAATGAGCGCTTTCAAAAACTGAACTATAGGCAACCAAAACACAAGATGACCAAACACACATCAATATTAACAAAACAGAAAAAAAAAAAAAACACACACACACACACACACAAAAGAAAGAAGAAGTGAAGCTCATGAAATATAAGATAATAACTCAATTACTATACCAAGAATTTCAGGATTGAAGCTTCTACATGAGACAAAGGACAACTACATCAAGCTTCTGTGACATGTTACAAAGGACGGTGGCTTCAAGCATATGTGACTGCTGGGAGTGGTTTTTTTCGGCCAGAGGTGGCTTGTGTGATTCGATTGTGTGAGTAAAATAGAGGAGAAGGTTTGGGAGAGGGTGAGTGGGAGTTCGCAGTAGGATTAGTGAGTGGGGAGAGAGAGAGGACTTGGAATGAAGAGGGAAAATGAGAAGACACTGTAAAATGAGGTCCAAAAAGTAAGTTTGACATATAAAAAAAAAGAAACAAAATATAAAAATAGAATATATATAAAAAAACCATAAAAATGAAAATAAAGTTTCAAAACTGTATATATATGGTAAATTCCCCCCTTTTTTTTACTTAGGTAAAAATAATATTTTGTTTAGAGCAAAATAATGTATTCTTTAATTTAAATTTTAAAATATAATTTTACATCTAAAATAAAACTTATTTAGTCATATACATTGACATAACACTACAACAAATTTGATATACAATGACTCCCTACAATGTCTTACACCATTGGTGTAAGACATTAAAACTTATAAGGGGTTTTAAATGTCTAATGGTGTAAGACATAGAAAGTTTATATTAATGGCTACAATTGGAAGGCATTAAAAATGGTGGAAGACGTTGGAAATAGGCTGGGGAAGTGGTCATGGGTACATCCAACGTCTCCCACTGGGAGACGTGCCACGTGTCCCACGTCTCTCAGTGGGAGACATTGGATGTCCCTTGCCCAATTAAACAAATTGCCTTCTCTTCTTCCTCCTCATTCGACCATTACACGGATTGCAAATCAGAGAGCAAAACTGAGAAGGAAAGGGGGCTGCGTTTTTTAGGGTTTTAGAGGTAAGTTTTTTTTAATTTTCTTGTTTTTTAGTTAATTATTTGGTAAAAAAATCATAGGTTTAGTATTAAGATGAGTAATATACATGATTTTGTGTTAATTTTTCATTTTTATGCATTATTTTATACATGTTGTAGGATTAGTATTTTCATGGAAGTTTTTTTATATATTTATGTCTTTTTAGTTTTTTTTTTTAATTTAACCTATCACATTGTATAGATTTCATTAGATTATATATGCTCATGATTTTTTTTAAATTTTTATAATTTTTTATTTCGAAATTTAGATATATTTTTTGTATATATTTAAACTTTTTTTTTGTAAATTGTATTGTTGACGCGGTTCTTCGCTAACAGGAAATTAAGAAAATAAGAGGAAGGGATTAGTGCTTATGTTGAATCGAAATAGATAAATGATCTTTTCGAAATGGGCTAGTGACACTATTACGTTTTTAGGTGGTTCAAAGGTTAAAATCATTCTACTCCACCAGTCAATATTATTGCTATATGCTTGGTATTCTTTACAGGGTATTTCTTACACAATAGAATCCAACCCTTTGTAACTCCCAGGGTCTCCATATTTATAGGAGAAGGCACCTGGGAGTTGGTAAGAAGGTCATCCCGTGACCTTCTTACCTATCATGTCAACTCTGTGACATTCATGATTAATTCCTAAAACCTGACACATAAGTGTGGTCTAATCAATAGGTAAGGGGATAATGGGCCGCACGGCCCAACCCAGTCGTGGGTGTCTGAATACGCACATTCATGCTGCGTGTCCGAGAAGTCAGGGATATATCGGACACGTGATGTCTGATATATGCACGTTTACCTTGCGCGGTTGACATTATAAGGGGTCACAGCCTCCACCTCTAGCCCGTACCACGAGTTGAATGCCTTCCTCGACCTGTGGCCTTCAAAGTCCACACTCAGTCTAATCTTGGCGAACCCTTAGGTTATCTCGAGCTGAGGAGGTAGGATCTTTCTATGGCAGCTCCGGTCTTGGGGATGTCTACGTGGTAGACATGATTAGGCCGTATCTCAACTCGTTAACAGCCTGTGAGAAAACCAGGGCGTACATGTATATATTTTGTTATATATATAGTTATGTTAAAATAAATTTATTAAATAATTTATAAAATATAAATATATGAAAAATTTTATGTTTTTGTTGATTATTAAGTTTTTAGGTTATGAAATTTTTTATTGATTTTTTGTTTAGGTTATAATTAGTGGCGCATTGGAGTTTTTTTTATTTGTTTACCAATATCATTTACTATTATTAGATATTTAGTGATATATGTTTAGTAATGTTTAACATATTAATTAATTTAATTTCATAGGTTGTGATTTTGGTGGTGAGATTTTAGAGAGTATTTTGCATCAAAATTCCTATATCAATCACACATTTGAGGTAATTAAGTTTCTAAAATTACAATAATATGTTATATATTGCTAGATATTTAGTGATATTTTATTTATTATTTATTAATTTAATTTTATTGGTTTGTGGATTTAATAGCGAATTTGATTACTAAGTGAAGTAATTTTGCTAGCTTTTGGATTATTAATTACAAAAGGTACATATATATTCTCTTACTTCTACTTTTAATATTATTAAACAAATGTTAGAGGAGTTTGAATATCTTAAATATTCATCCATAGTGAAGTAGGTTCTGAGATTAAAATTGTGTGCTGCGATGATAACGGAAGGTTGAGAACTTGTGTGTTTTAGTGAAGTAGGTTCTGAGAAATTTGGTTGTGTGCTGCGGAGCTATAAGGAAGAAACTTATTGTATGCTGTTTGAATTGTTTGTTTTGCTATTCATATGCAGATGGTTAGGTTACTATTATAGGGGAAATGCTGCCCGATTTTATCTAGGATAATAAATAATTAGTTTAATATAGACATCCTATAAGGAAGAAACTTATTGTATAATGTTTGAATTATTTGTTTTGTTATTCACATGCAGAAGGTTAGGTCATTATTATAGGAGAAATGCTGCCCGATTTTATCTAGGATAATAACAATTAGTTTTATATAGACATACAACTTTATCACGTGCTTATTTAGTGTTGTTTCTTTTATTTTCCATAGACATAGGAGAATATATGGATAAATAGTGGATGTCAGCGAATAGGTTATCTGCGGAATATAGGAACGGGGTCGATTTGTTCTTAAGGTTTTGTTCGGAAAATGTGAAAGACCCAAATTTTACTTATTGTCCATGTCTTAAGTGTGGAAATGTTAAAAAGATGGATCTTAAAAAGATTAAAGAACACTTATATTTCAATGGGATGGACAAGAGTTACACAATTTGGTATTACCATGGGGAGATAGCTCCGATTGCTCAAACTCTGCCTAGTAGACCAAAAGGAGTGAGGAGGAATATAGTGGAGGAGAACTGGGATCCATTAGATGAAATGATTGACGACGCACATTATGGATCAGGAGTAGACCCAAATAAGTTTGAGACACTCCTTAATGATGCCGAGAAACCAATTTACCATGGTTGTACAAGATTTACAAAATTATCTGCGCTTCTTAGGTTGTACAATCTAAAAGCTAAACATGGCTGGAGTGATAAAAGCATGACTGATTTATTTAGTTTTTTGAAGGAGTTATTGCCTGAAGATAATGAAATTCCAATTTCATTTTATGAGGCAAAGAAGACGTTATGCTCATTAGGCATGCAGTACGAAAAAATTCATGCATGTCCTAATGATTGCATATTATATCGAAATAGTTTTGCAGACGCAAAATCGTGTCCTACTTGTGGTGAGTCACGATGGCTACAGAAAAGAAATGGTGACCATGTCAAGGAAGGAGTATCTGCCAAAGTTTTGTGGTACCTTCCGCCAATTCCTCGTTTCATCTGATTGTTTAGAAATGTCGAACATGCTAAAAGTTTTTCGTGGCATGCTAATGAAAGAATAAAGGATGGTAAATTAAGACATCCAACTGACACCCTTTCTTGGAAGAGAGTTGATTTGAAGTGGCCTTCTTTTGGAAATGAATCTCGTAATATTCGTCTAGGTCTTTCGACTGACAGGTTTAATCCACACGCATCCCTTAGCAGTAAGTATAGTTGTTGGCTTGTTATGCTTGTTATTTACAAGCTGCCCCCATGGTTGTGTATGAAGAGAAAGTTTACGCTTTTGACCTTGTTGATATTAGGACCTAAACAACATGGTAATGATATTGACGTCTATCTAGCTCCTCTTATAGATGACTTGAAAAATTTGTGGGATGCAGGGGTTAAGGTTTATGATGCGTATAGGCAGGAAGAATTTAATCTTAGAGCAGTCTTATTGTGGACAATTAATGACTTTCCTGCTTATGGAAATTTATCTGGGTTTAGTGTGAAAGGATATAAGGCTTGCCCCGTTTGTGAAGAAAAAACATGTTCTGAATACTTGAAACACTCTCAGAAAATATGTTATATGGGACATAGGAAGTTCTTGCCTAATACGCATAAACTTTGGACTTGGAAGAAGGCATTCAATGGTAAACAAGAGTTTGAGGAAGCTCCTGAGCCATTGAATGGGATCCAAGTACTTGAGAAGATGTCTAAAATTGTGTTCAAGTTAGGGAAGCCCAAAGTTCGTACACCTACAAAGATGAAACGTAGTCGCAAGGCCAAGGTTGTGGAGGAGCCAAAAGGGTGTTATAAAAAGAAATATGTTTTCTTCGAACTTGAATATTGGCCTTTCTTACTTATACGTCATAATTTAGATGTTATGCACATAGAGAAAAATGTATGTGATAGTTTGATTGGCACTTTGTTGAATATCCCTGGGAAAACTAAGGATGGAATTAAGGCTAGACAAGACTTGGTTGCAATGGGTATAAGGGATGAATTAACCCCAAAACCAGATAAGAGACGAACATATTTACCTCCTGCAGCTTACACTCTTACTAAAGAGGAAAGAATGGAAATTTGCAGATGTTTGTTTAATATAAAAGTTCCAGACGGATATTCCTCAAATATAAGGTCATTGGTAGACATGAAAAGTTGTATTCTGACTGGCATGAAATCTCACGATTGTCATATTCTAATGCAACATTTACTACCAGTGGCCATTCGATCTATGTTGCCTAGGAAAGTTCGAGATGTAATCACAAGGTTATGCTTGTTTTTCAAGTCATTGTGTTGTAAGGTGATTGATCCGCTTAAGTTACCTAAGTTAAGAGATGAAATTGTTGAGGTATTGTGTGAGTTGGAGAAATATTTCCCGCCGGCATTTTTTGATATAATGATTTATTTGACAGTTCACTTGGTTAGAGAACTAAGATATTGTGGTCCAGTTTATTTAAGATGAATGTATCCATTTGAACGATATATGAAGATTCTTAAGGGGTATGTTAGGAATAGAAGTCGGCCGGAAGAATGCATTGTCGAATGCTATATTGCAGAAGAGGCAGTTGAATTTTGTTCTGAATACATGACTGGTGTACAGAAAATTGGGTTAAATGATGTTGAAAATGTTGAGATTCAGAGTCGTTGTGGTAGCGTTGTATGCACAGTAAGTCGAGATCTTCTAGATGAAGCGCATCGTCTTGTGTTGCAGAATATAAATGAAATTCAACCTTATATCGAGTGAGTTATATTCATATAATACATTAAGTTTAAGTTATGTAATTTCGTATATTCAATTGTTTAACAACATATGTATAATTGAAGGGAACATTTTAATTGGATAAAGACCAAATTTCCATCCAAGTCAAGGAACTCAAAATGGTTACAAGATGAACATTATCGAACTTTTAGTAGTTGGATAGAACAAAAGGTAAATTGTGTTGATTATTGAAAGTTGTACTTAATTAGTAATTAATTACAGGATGACATTTTTGGTTGTTTTTGGTATGTTGATTTGATAGGTTGTGTCAGAATTAGAAAACACATCAAATAAGGTTTCAGACATTGCTAAGTGGATTTCTCGAGGACCTTCGGTTAATGTCATCAAGTTTTTATCATACATGATTAACGGTACTCTATTTAACACTAGGGAGCGCGATAACAACAGAAACACACAAAACAGTGGTGTTAGCCTTGTTGCTAAAACTGTGCAAGTCTCTAGTGCAAAAGATAAAAATCTGGTTGAATGTGATATGACTTTTTATGGAGTAGTTAATGAAATTTGGGAGTTAGATTATATCACAACTCGAGTACCTGTTTTCTTTTGTGATTGGGTGAAAAATGACAACGGCATAATATATGAAGATTTTGGCTTCACATTAGTTAATCTAAAACGAATTGGGCACAAATCTGATCGATTTATATTAGCTTCACAAGCGAAACAAGTATTTTATGTGAATGATCCTTCAGACAACCAATGGTCAATTGTTCTTCCAATGCAAACAAGAGAATGGAACATTAAAGATGGTGATTTACATGATATACCTCTCAAAGAAGAACTTGGCACATTCACCGTAATAGAAGATAATGACGAAGTTGATGATGATTGTATTTGTTTCCGTGAAAACGGTGAAGGATTATGGGTTGATGATAATGGGTCTTGAGGTACCATTATATATGTTTCATATGTTTATGATATGTGAAATTTTTAGTTTCATCTTTTGGTTTCATCATTTTGTTTCATCTTTTGATTATGAGTGTCCAAAATTATTATAATAATGATATTTATGTTTCACAAATGGAGGCTGATCCTTTTGGTGGTAGTTCTGATGAGGGGGAGCAACGCCCTCATTCTCAACTAGTGGAACAAGAAAATAAAACTGTGAGAGGACGTACATGGATGTCTAAAAACACAAAAAAAAAAAGGAGTGAAGGACATCTTACTCGTGTTGAATACAATGAGTATGGTCAAGTAGTGGGTGAATCTAGAAGTAGTGTTTCATCACAGCTTGGAGCAATTGTTCGAGCAACTGTGTCCATCAACATTAACAGTTGGAAAGATGTTAGTGTGGTGGATAAAAATAAAATATGGGACACAATGAAGGTATACTTTTATTAATTATATTTCATTTAATGTTTTTAAAATATATATTGTTTTAATAATATGCTTCTTATTACTTTCAAACTTGCAGAAAACTTTTGATTTGGACCCCAAACAAAAGCAACAGATGTTGAAGGATGCGGGAAAGTACTTCTGAAATTGGAAGACTAATCTTACAAGGGTACACGTTTACGACGCTTTGAAAAAATACCCAAATGAGTTCCCGCCAGCTATGCCATTTGGATTTGAGAATGTCATAACTCTGGATGAATGGTTAAAGTTTGTGAACTCAAGATTAACTCCCGAGTGGCAAAGAAAGAGAGAGGAGATGCAAAATTATCGAGCATTGAATAAATACAATCACAACCTCTCTAGAGGAGGCTATGTGCGTATTGAAGAGATGTTAATGGAACAAAGTGGGAAAAGTCTGACTGAACTTGATAGGGCAGACTTATGGAGCATGGGTCGTCGGAATGCAAAAGGAGAGCTAGTTGGAGAGGCCTCTGAGATTCAAAAAAATATTGTAAGTGCTCATATTTAATAATGTTGATATATCAAATTATTAGCTTATATATATATAACTTTCTGTGAATATTGTTTCACAGGATCATTACCGGCAACTCCAAGCTGAGGGTAAATGGGCACCTGATGGCCCTGATGATGTGCTGACGAGGGCGTTGGGCACTCCTGAGCCTCGAGGACGTGTTAGGGCTGGAGGACACGGTGTGTCTCGCTCAATATACTGGAATACTCCAACACCTACCTCAACGAAAAATAAATCAAAAGCCTGTTCTTCGAATGACGACATTAGAAAGGAGTTTGAAGAAAGATTTCAAAAGCAAGAAGAAGAGCATCGTCAACAAGCACAACGCCTAGAAGAGCGCCTTCAGCAACAAGATGAGCTCTTGAGAAAATTATTCGCCCAACAGAGCGGGTCAGGATCTAACGTTGGAGTCCCACCAGCGCCATCATCATACTATGTGCCCGACCCACCAATGCCACTAGCGCAGGTGTCCTACTATACTCCAGCCCCAGTAGTGCCTCAAGCAGAACACCACATTATTGCACTACAACCGCTTTTGCAAGAGGTAATTAAACTTTCTTGAATATTCTGAAACCAAATAAATTTATTTACTGCTTCAACATGATTATTTGTATATAATATGTTTCTTACACAGGGTCGAGCATGCCAATTAGCAATTGGTTCGATTTCAAACATTGTTGCATCAGGTAAACTCATTGAAAGAGAGGCAGGCAACAACTTCCAAGTTATGATTACGAGTGTTCTTAAGCCAACCTGTCCTCTCCCATTTGCATATCCTGATTTGGACATGTACATAGTTGCTCAGGGCATTGGGACGCCAATAGTGTGGCCTAAGGATTTTGTCATTATATCTGAAGATGTATATCATGAGGTGATGCCATATTTTTACATAATTATCTTTACAATTATATATTTGTTTGCAATTTTTTTAATTGTTGATATTATTGTATACAGACTCCCTCTCCAAGTAGGACCAAATCACAACTACCAAGAGCTCCATCAACACAACAACCTCGAGAAAGAAGACGACAACAAACTCCTCCAACACAATTGGCCCACACTCCATTGGAACGATTACAGAATATCGTATCTCGTTGGGATGATGGCGAGTGTGTCAATCTAGGCATAGAGTCTGAAGTTTTTGATCAGGATGTCTCACTGTTATATATTTAAGGACGACATACTTCAGTTTGCTCGAAAGGAGAAGATTGGACAAGCAGTGGTCGTCAGCTACATGAGGTATATATCTCACAAATAAGTTTGTTCATTTAATTTTCTAATTTGATTTATTCATTCATATAACAATTTTTCATATTTTTGTATTAGGTTCATTTATAGATATGTGGTACAACAAGGTCGCCAAATTAAGTTTTTATTTGTCAATCCTAATATCGTCGCCACTCAAGGGAGTTCATTTGACGATCGTGTTCAGAATCTGTTCAAAGTTGCACCATATGCATATCATGTTTATTGTTGTGATCCGGTGAATTCAGAGCTAAATAACCGTGAGGAGATTGTATCAGTGCTCTTCAGCCCTTTCAATCTTTTTTTCTCTATGAATCTTTCTGATGTCGAGATCCCTGATACTCTACGCATTAAGCAACCTCAGGTAAGTAGCTTTAGCAAAATTTTTTGAATATTTATAATAATTAAGTAGAATAATATGTATGCATTTTTTAATAAGTTTCAATTTAATAATGAATTACTCATACTTTTAAATAATTAGTGTCCACACCAACCGGACAATGTAGCATGTGGACACTACTTAATAAGGATGTTGAAGGATTTGATTGAACATGCGAGTCCCGGACATTACTTGAGAACGGTATTATTAATTAAAATTTACAAATTATTTTTGTAACTATAAATGTAATCAAATAATTAATTAATATATTTTACTTTATATTTCTTGCAGCTAACAAGCACATCATATACAGAGGCACAAATTGATGAGTTGCGACAAGAATGGGCGACATATATGTTGCTGATAATTCAAAGTTACCGACCTCGTTGATAGGTTTTTATTTTATTTTTAACCTCTTTCTTCATACACAATGCAATATTTGTTCATTTTGAATATGTCTAACAAATATTGTATTTATTGTATATGTCTAACAAATATATTTTTTTCTTGTATATGTCTAACAAATATTGTGTACTTTCAATTTAATTGATTATTAAATCAATTTAAATCTAAATCAAAATCATTTCAATTTAAATTAAAATAATTTAATTTAATTAATTATTAAATCAAATTAAAATAATATTAATTATAAATTTATTTTTTTAAATGTGGGAGACTTTCAATGTCTCTCATTGGGAGAGGTGAGTCACTTCCCACGTCTCCCATTGGGAGAGGTTGAAAGTCAAACTTTCAACCTCTCCCAATGGGAGACGTGGGAAGTGACTCACCTCTCCCAATGGGAGACGTGAGATATACACCTACAATGACCCTAGCAACAACGTCTTCCCAATTGGGAGACATTGTAGACTTTCAATGTCTCCCAAATAAAGTCATAAAACTCTTATTTTCTTGTAGTGTAATTTTAGCAATGAGTAAAAAATAATACAAATAATAATATTACATTCATATCATTTATTTCTCCCCACAATTGTGGATATATGGTAATATTTGATTTTCTAGACACATAAAATTTACAGCCTAATCAATCAAATGAGTACAAACTACAAATTATTTTTCACCAACCTAATCATTAATAATATTTTTAACCTGAATTTAATATCACTTGGTCAATCCAAAGTGGACCAAAAATATTGTTTATTCGGTCACCTAATAACCTTGTTTAAGTTGACAAATAACCTTAATATTCCTCAATAAATTTCAATAACTGCATATTAATTAATAACTTTCAATATTTGACCAAGTCTGAAGGAAATTTCACATTCTATCCATCATAGAGGGTGCTAATTAAAAAATATACTATGTATAATAAAGACTTCAAAATAATGTGAATTTTACGACACTCTATCCAAAATACTCTTGTTATTTTCCCCTCACTTCTCACCTCTCTCTTCCCTCTCTCTCTCTGTTCATTCTCTCTCACCTCACGACACCACCACCCACGGCAGCGACGCCACCAGTAAAACCTTCATAACTTCAGCCACCTTGTAGAGATAAACACAATATACCCAAAGAAATATATATTTTGATGATTCTTTGAGTATAAATTTATGGGTAATTAATTGTTTCTCAAATATAATGATGTTTCTTTCACTTAAGACACTAAATATCGCATTTTGAACAGATGTGAGCATGACTTTTGAGTTTTTTTGCGATTTTGTTTAGATCTGAAACTTTGAAATCTAGAGAAAATAGACATTTCTCGATGGTGCTCGATGTCAGCTCGATGGGGCCTTCAAAATCATGATTTTTCATGAAAAAATGACTTTGCTCGATAGTAGTTTGATGGTGGCTCGATGGTGCTCGATGCAGTTCTTGCAAGAGACATAATTTTTCACTCGGGTGTCAGTTTGGGGTGCTTTTTTTTTATTTTGAGTATTTTTTCAAGATCTACATGCTAATATGCACATTTGTGAAGTGTAACACTTGAAAAAAAAAATACAAAAATGCAAACATACCTCATGTTTAAGATATGTTTTCAAGTTTTAAACTTCTCAAATGTGTATATGAGTATGTAAAACGTGTAGATCTTGAAAAAATACCATTAATAAAAAATAATCACCCTAAACGGACACCCGAGTGAAAAATTACGTCTCTTGCAAGTATCACATCGAGCACCATCGAGCCACCATCAAATCACCATCGAGCAAAGTCATTTTTTCATGAACAATCTTGATTTTGAAGGCCCCATCAAGCTGGCATCGAGCACTATCGAGCAACCATTCGCTGGGGCCTTCAAAATCAAGATTTTCATGAAAAAATGACTTTGCTCGATAGTGGTGCGATTGTGGCTCGATGGTGCTCGATGCGATTCTTGCAAGAGACATAATTTTTCACTCAGGTGTCTGTTTGGGGTGATTTTTTTTTATTTTGGACATTTTTTTCAAGATCTACACGTTTGACATGCTCATATGCACATTTGGGAAGTTTAAAACTTAAAAACATACCAAAAGATGTAATGACCCACTAATCTAGACTAATTGGACCATTATCGAAACTATACATAAAAACTTACATTTTACGAAAATACCATAATTTATTGAGTAACTTGAAAATAAGAGTTATTTACAAAAAAAACGAATACTAAGAAGGATTTTGGGATCCCATTGTCTTTAAAACAAAATAAGATTTAAAATAAAAGACATTACATAACAATGCGGAAAATACATGTAAAACCATAAAAAAAACATAAAAGGAGACTACATCCTCGAATCGATAACGCTCGGCCCCTTGACTCCATTCATCATCGATACACATCCTCCCAAGCATCACGAATCTTACCGCCTCTAAGCTTATTTTCCTGCACATAAACAGAAAGGAGTGAGCCTAATGCCCAGCAAGGAAAAACCTAACACATAGTCATATACACAATTTCATAAGAAATCATAAAGACTTAACATAATACATATAACATACACTTATTATAATGGCCATTATTACTTGGGGTCCCATAGACTAAACAAGCATATGCCCATGGGGTTAATGGGGTCCTACTAGCTAAGTAGGTCATATGCCCATAACCCATTTGGGGTCTTGTTAGTCATATGGGTCATATGCCCAAGCCTACATACACATATACATATCATAACACTTTTAATAACATAAACATATAGATAACATAAGCACATAACATATTAATTCTAGCCTATTTTCCTTACCAAAGTTACCGGGATAAAATGGACTGAGTTAGGACTTTTGGAACACTCCTAAAACCACAATGAACAAGGGTGAGTCTAAAGAAAGGAGATGAAATGAAAGAGAATAGGAAGACTAAACCATTAAATGAAAATATGCTTACCACCACTTAAGTGCTTAAGAACTTGGATTCCCTAACCAAAAACACGAATAAGGTTAGGGGACTGAGTAGAAGGTTTTGAGAAAAGAAATAACATAGAATACAGAAAGGACTAGAGTTTTGGGTTTACCTCAAAGATTGCAAGATCAATCTAACATCCACCGAAATACTATAGCACTCACTTACTTCCCAAGTGTTTGATAAGCTTATGATGTTTAAGCTTATAGTTTTTCCCCAAACCAAGTGTTTACACTCTCTCACTCACTTAACACTAGCAGCCTCTGAACTTAGAGCAAATGGTGAATAATGGCTGGGTACTAGGTCCTATTTATAGAGTTTGGGAATGAAAATATCTTGATTTTACTTGAATAAAAATAATGGCTTTTTAGGTGAAAATCATTTGAATAATCGTTCAGCAGAGGCTGAAGACTCGTTCAGAAGATGCTGGACTGTTGAAGGAGTTTGAATGGCTGAAGGGAAAAGAATTCAAATGTATTTGAATTCATGCTGGTGGAGGCGATATATCGCCCCCTATAGGCGATATATCGCCTGGACCTTTGTTCCCGAGGCGACCGTGCATCGATTCGTGTTTTCCGTATCTACGTGCTGCGACATATCGCCCCCTATAGCTGCGATATATCGGCATACGCTGAATATTTAAACACGAATTTACACATTTTTAGCTGAGTTTGAATGGAGTAAACAGCCTTGACTAAGCCCTCAACGTGCTCAAAGCTGCTGACTGACCCTATACATTCAAACTTTTACCCTTATTTAATTTAATCCTCAAAAATACTAAATCCTTAATTACCATTCAAAGCATGTGCTTAAAATCCTATTGGTTGATGTCTAAACCTTATAATATAATAATATATTCCTTAATATCAGACACATTAATCAAACCTTAGGTTATACTTAATATTCTTAAACTATAGGTTAAACTTAGAAAATCTATAAGTACTACTATGAGTGTCCAAATAACTCCCGGTCTGAACCAAAAATCCAAAGTAACAATGATAACACTAAACATACTATAATACTACTAAACAATTAGCTAAGTAAAGTTCTTGAACTCTACAATTCTCCCCTACTAAAAAGAATTTCGTCCTCGAAATTTACTTACCAAATAACTCCGGATACCGGCTCCGCATGTCCTCTTCCAACTCCCACGTTGCCTCGCGTTCAGAACTATTGCTCCATAGGACTTTAACTATAGGAAAGCTCTTGGACCGTAACTGCTTCATCCCCCTATCTAGGATGCTAACCGGTCGTTCCTCGTAACTTAAGTCTTTCTGGAGTGCTATGGTATCGTACTTGAGGACGTGAGATGGGTCTGACACATACTTGCGTAACATCGAGATGTGGAAGACGTTGTGACTATCGGCTAGTGCTGGCGGTAGGGCTAGTCTATACGCAACTGGTCCCACTTTGTCCAATATCTCAAAAGGACCTAAGAATCGGGGACTGAGCTTGCCTTTCTTCCCGAACCGCTTGACACCCTTCATAGGAGATATCTTCAGGAAGACTTGATCTCCAACTTGGAACTCCACATCGCGTCTCTTGGTATCTGCATAGCTTTTCTGTCGGCTTTGAGCAGCAAGCATACGCTGTCTAATAAGCGTTACTGCTTCTTGAGCTTGCCTAACAGCTTCGGGCCCTAGAAGCTGCCTTTCTCCTACCTCGTCCCAGTGCAACGGTGATCGGCACCTTCTTCCATATAGCAACTCATAAGGTGCCATCTCGATCGTCGACTGGTAGCTATTGTTGTACGAGAACTCGATTAGCGGTAAGTACTTGTTCCACGATCCTCCGAAGTCAAGTACACATGCGCGTAGCATATCCTCTAAAATCTGAATCGTACGCTCTGACTGCCCATCTGTCTGAGGATGGAAAGCTGTACTAAGACTTAACTTAGTACCCATGGCTTGCTGTAAGCTTCTCCAAAATCTTGACGTAAACACTGATCCTCTATCTGATACTATCGTCTTGGGGATTCCATGCAATCGTACAATCTCTTGGATGTAGATGTCTGCATATTGGTCTGCCGTATAAGAAGTCTTAACAGGCAGAAAATGAGCCGACTTGGTTAGTCTATCTATGACTATCCAAGCAGAATCATGCTGCTTATTTGTCTTTGGCAGACCCGTCACGAAGTCCATGGCTATATCGTCCCACTTCCACTCCGGTATGCTAAGCGGTTGCAATAATCCTGCAGGTCGCTGATGCTCCGCCTTCACTTGCTGGCATACCAGACACTTAGATACATACTCTGCTATGTCCTTATTCATCCCTGGCCACCAATAGACTGCCTTGATGTCATGAGTCATCTTGGTAGACCCTGGATGAACTGAGTACGGAGTACTATGCGCTTCTTCTAGGATCGTCTTCTTAATACTCTGATCGTCTGGCACGCATACTCGATCCTTATATCTCAATAAACCTTGACTGGATATTGAGAAATCTGTAGTCTTGCCTTCTCGGACTGCATTCATGTGCGTTGCTAGTGAATCATCATGTCTCTGACCATTCCGTATGTCTTCTAGCAGATTCGATTGGATAGACAAGTTAGCCAGCTTGCCTACAACCACTTCTATTCCGGCACTGATAAGCTCCTGCTGTAGTGGCTTTTCTATTCCGGATAAGGCTGCTAAGTTCCCATAACTTTTTCGGCTAAGTGCATCGGCAACTACGTTTGCCTTCCCCGGGTGGTATAGGATTTCGCAGTCGTAATCCTTTACTAATTCCAACCACCGGCGCTGCCTCATGTTAAGCTCCTTCTGAGTAAAGAAGTATTTTAAACTTTTGTGGTCCGTATAAATCTCGCACCGTTCTCCGTAAAGATAATGGCGCCAGATTTTTAACGCAAAGACCACCGCTGCCAACTCCATATCGTGAGTTGGATAGCGTTGTTCATACTCCTTTAACTGACGTGACGCGTAGGCTATCCCCTTGTCATTTTGCATCAGTACGCATCCCAATCCTAACTTTGATGCATCACAGTAGACAACGAACTTGTCGTTGGGTGTTGGGACACTAAGTACTGGTGTTGAGCAAAGCTTATCCTTAAGCAACTGGAAGCTTTCCTCACACTTATCATTCCAGTTAAACTTTTGTTGCTTCCGGGTCAGGTTGGTGAGTGGAGTGGCTATTTTAGAAAAGCCCTCTACAAACTTTCTATAGTAACCTGCTAGCCCTAAGAAGCTTCTTACTTCCGACGCGTTCTTTGGTCTAGGCCAATCTTTCACGGCCTCTACCTTCGATGGATCTACTGCAACTCCGTCTTTCGATATGATGTGCCCGAGGAACGCCACTTGTGAGAGCCAAAACTCGCATTTCTTGAACTTCGCGTAGAGTTGGTGCTCCTTCAATCGCGTCAAAATTATCCTCAAGTGTTCCTCGTGCTCCACTTCATCCTTGGAGTAAATTAAAATGTCGTCGATGAACACAACGACGAATTTATCCAAGTAGTCCTTGAAGACCCTATTCATTAAGTCCATAAACGCGGCTGGCGCGTTAGTAAGACCAAAAGACATAACCAAGAACTCGTAATGTCCATAACGAGTCCTAAAGGCTGTCTTAGGAATATCTTCCCCCTTTACCTTGAGCTGATGATACCCGGACCGTAAATCGATCTTAGAGAATACAGTCGCGCCTCGGAGTTGATCAAACAAATCATCAATCCGAGGTAGCGGGTATTTGTTCTTAATCGTTACTTTATTCAGCTCACGGTAGTCTATGCACATGCGCATACTTCCGTCCTTCTTTTTCACGAATAGTACCGGAGCTCCCCATGGTGAATGGCTTGGCCTAACGAAACCCAAGTCTAGGAGTTCTTGTAGCTGCGTCTTTAACTCCTTGAGTTCCGTAGGTGCCATCCGGTATGGTGCCTTAGAGATAGGCTCGGTGCCCGGTACTAATTCTATCGTGAAGTCTATTTCTCTAGTTGGCGGCAATCCTGGCAAGTCATCGGGGAAAACTTCTGGAAATTCTTGTATGACTCGAACATCTCCAACTTTGAGTGATATCTCCTTCTCCACATTCGTGATGTTGGCTAAGAATGCTTGACATCCTTTCTCCATCATTCTCTGAGCTTTGAGAGATGATACTAACGGTGTGCGTAGTCCTGAAGCTTGTCCCATGAAGCACAGTTTCTGGCCGTCAGGAGTATCGAATGTCACCTTCTTGCGTCTGCAGTCGATCGTTGCGCCATGCCGTGCTAGCCAATCCATGCCTAGTATGACGTCGAAGTCTTTGATCACCAGCTCTATCAGGTCTCCTTCTAGTTCCTTGTCCTCAATCTTGATTGGTACGCCTCGTACAATTCGTGATGATAGAACTACTTTGCCCGAAGGCAATTCGGTTGCAAACCTAGTTCTAAATCTTTCACTAGGTTTGTCTAGTTTATCTATCATTCCTAACGAAATATACGAATGGGTGGCTCCCGAATCAAATAATACATGACATAATTTATTGAGGATGGAAACCTGACCTGTGACCACCTTGTTGCTAGCATCCGCCTCTCCTTGGGTTAAAGCAAAAACCCGAGCAGGAACCATCTTTTCGTCCTTCTTTCCTTCCGGCTTTTGCTGAGGACAGTCTCTTTTACGATGCCCTTCTTGACCACAGTTGAAACACTCCTTGGTGTTGGCACGGCATTCTCCGGGGTGCTTCTTCTAACATTTGGCACATGGCGGGTATTCCACGTAGCCCGACCTATTTCCCCCATTACTTGGTCGTGCCCTTTTATTGTTGTCGGCTTGCTTGTTGTCAGGATGCCTTCTCTTCTGTCCGTTACCGTTGTTGTTGGACTGACTGTTGCTGGACTGACTGTTGTTCCGACTGGCCTGAGGTTGGCTCTGCTGCCTAGGTTCCGGCTTGCTGGCATCTTCTTTGCTCACGTTGGCTTGCA
The DNA here is from genome assembly GCF_963169125.1 of Humulus lupulus. Classification (NCBI taxonomy): domain Eukaryota; kingdom Viridiplantae; phylum Streptophyta; class Magnoliopsida; order Rosales; family Cannabaceae; genus Humulus; species Humulus lupulus. The sequence continues at coordinate 275,087,699 of NC_084795.1, read as the reverse complement.
ACCTTTCTACTTCAATTGCCGTCTCAAGAACGTCGGCATATGAAGTGTTTCCCGGGTTTGCTAGCTTTACCCCCATCTCAATCTTTGGTCGGAGTCCTCTCACGAATTTGTTCACCCTCAGATAATCGGTCGGAACTAACTCTGCTGCGAACTTGGCTAAGCGATCAAACTGACGAGCATATTCCGCCACTGTTAAGTTCCCTTGCTTCAGATTGGTGAACTCCTCAACTCTCGTAGCAAGCACTGCTAAATTGTAGTACTTCTTGTGGAAGAGCTCCACAAATCGGGTCCACGTCATGGTGGCAGCATCGTGGGATTGCTGGACCAAGTCCCACCATATCCTGGCATCTTTCTTGAGCAAAGATGAGACGCAGGATATGCGGTCTGCATTACTAAGGTTCATGTGGGCTAGGATCGGCTCCACATTCCTTAGCCATTCTTCTGCTTCAAAGGGGTCCGTAGTCCCTTCGAAGTTCGGAGCGTGCTGCTTGCGGAACCTCTCGTACACTGGCTCCATGTGCTGTACAGGATAAGGAGCGTAGTTCGTCATAGGCCATCCCCCATACGGACCAACTTGTTGGGGTGCTGGGGCCATTGGCTGTGGCTGCGGCTGCGGCTGTGGCGGAGGCTGAGGCTGAGATTGAGCCTGTTGGCGTTGTTGCTGCAGAAGTTCCTCGACTTGCTGTCGCAGTCTGGCAATCTCTGCAGTGTTGTCAGCTGGCTGTGCCGGTGCATTGCGGCGAGCAGTAACACGTACTCTCCTTCGGCGAACGGTAGGGACCGCATTGGTCGCTGGAACATCGTTGGAAGCGTTCCCGTTGGTGCGAGCAGATCTTCGGAGAGACATCGTAGCAGAGTTCTAACAGTTAAAAGAAACATGTTAGAACTTTTTCCTAATAGGCTCTAAGGCAAAAACTTATTCTAAAACAAACATATCTCGGACCTATTTATTATGACTTTTTATGAAAAATTATATAGGTCTTTATTTATTATTAGAGTGGGTTTCTATACTTAGAAAAACAAGTCATATTTATTTTCTAAGTGTGTTTCTAATCATCCTATATGACTTAATTCTCAGGCTCGAAACTTATCTTTGTTCCAAAGTTAACCATATTGAGGGAGGGCTGGGATCAGTAAAATCGTTCCCACTACTAAGGCCCCCTAACTCTCAACAAGGAAACCAGGTTCATTGATTCGTATCCACCCTCACCGAACTCAGTCATTATTCATTTTATTTTGTATTTATTATGATTGTGAAAAAAAATTTCAAACTCACACATGATATTCAAATAGCATGTTTATTCATTTGGAAAACAATTTCACTTATTACAATCATAACATAAAAGTAAATAAAACGAATAAAAACTACTAATCTAAAAATCGGGATCTTCTACATCCGATCCGTCATCTAACATATCATCATCTATAGCCTCATAGTCATCATTATCATGAGCATCAAAATGCCCTCTAGGAAGGTTTGTGAGAATCCTATTCTTTTGCTCCTTGGTGAATTGAAATTCAAATTTTGCGGTGAACCTAACTAAGAGGAAATAGTATCTCATTGCTAATGGTGATTCATCCTCATCATTCATTTCTTCCCATATTTCTTCTAAGGCTGCTATTACAGGATGGAAATCTTTAAACAACCTAATCACTAATACATATTGTTCTGTTGATCTTAGCATTATTTGTTTAGCCTCTTGAAGGCCACCTATTGCTTGGTGAAACAAAAGCAACCTTCGTGTAATCCTTTCTAAGGCTCCTACGGTGTTTCTTGGCTCCCTTATTCTTTTTAAGGCCTTAATGGCTCGGATATCTTGGTAGGTTAAAGCTCCATTCATTTTTAACTGAAACATAAACACTAAAGTTGTTAGCTATACACATAGACAAAGTAACTTGTAACTTGTAACTTGAACACTTACTTGGTGGTCCGATTCGGAGCTTTGAGCATGTGTATCGAGGAGAACTTCATGCGAAGGAACCGTTTGCTCTGATACCAACTGTAATGACCCACTAATCTAGACTAATTGGACCATTATCGAAACTATACATAAAAACTTACATTTTACGAAAATACCATAATTTATTGAGTAACTTGAAAATAAGAGTTATTTACAAAAAAAACGAATACTAAGAAGGATTTTGGGATCCCATTGTCTTTAAAACAAAATAAGATTTAAAATAAAAGACATTACATAACAATGCGGAAAATACATGTAAAACCATAAAAAAAACATAAAAGGAGACTACATCCTCGAATCGATAACGCTCGGCCCCTTGACTCCATTCATCATCGATACACATCCTCCCAAGCATCACGAATCTTACCGCCTCTAAGCTTATTTTCCTGCACATAAACAGAAAGGAGTGAGCCTAATGCCCAGCAAGGAAAAACCTAACACATAGTCATATACACAATTTCATAAGAAATCATAAAGACTTAACATAATACATATAACATACACTTATTATAATGGCCATTATTACTTGGGGTCCCATAGACTAAACAAGCATATGCCCATGGGGTTAATGGGGTCCTACTAGCTAAGTAGGTCATATGCCCATAACCCATTTGGGGTCTTGTTAGTCATATGGGTCATATGCCCAAGCCTACATACACATATACATATCATAACACTTTTAATAACATAAACATATAGATAACATAAGCACATAACATATTAATTCTAGCCTATTTTCCTTACCAAAGTTACCGGGATAAAATGGACTGAGTTAGGACTTTTGGAACACTCCTAAAACCACAATGAACAAGGGTGAGTCTAAAGAAAGGAGATGAAATGAAAGAGAATAGGAAGACTAAACCATTAAATGAAAATATGCTTACCACCACTTAAGTGCTTAAGAACTTGGATTCCCTAACCAAAAACACGAATAAGGTTAGGGGACTGAGTAGAAGGTTTTGAGAAAAGAAATAACATAGAATACAGAAAGGACTAGAGTTTTGGGTTTACCTCAAAGATTGCAAGATCAATCTAACATCCACCGAAATACTATAGCACTCACTTACTTCCCAAGTGTTTGATAAGCTTATGATGTTTAAGCTTATAGTTTTTCCCCAAACCAAGTGTTTACACTCTCTCACTCACTTAACACTAGCAGCCTCTGAACTTAGAGCAAATGGTGAATAATGGCTGGGTACTAGGTCCTATTTATAGAGTTTGGGAATGAAAATATCTTGATTTTACTTGAATAAAAATAATGGCTTTTTAGGTGAAAATCATTTGAATAATCGTTCAGCAGAGGCTGAAGACTCGTTCAGAAGATGCTGGACTGTTGAAGGAGTTTGAATGGCTGAAGGGAAAAGAATTCAAATGTATTTGAATTCATGCTGGTGGAGGCGATATATCGCCCCCTATAGGCGATATATCGCCTGGACCTTTGTTCCCGAGGCGACCGTGCATCGATTCGTGTTTTCCGTATCTACGTGCTGCGACATATCGCCCCCTATAGCTGCGATATATCGGCATACGCTGAATATTTAAACACGAATTTACACATTTTTAGCTGAGTTTGAATGGAGTAAACAGCCTTGACTAAGCCCTCAACGTGCTCAAAGCTGCTGACTGACCCTATACATTCAAACTTTTACCCTTATTTAATTTAATCCTCAAAAATACTAAATCCTTAATTACCATTCAAAACATGTGCTTAAAATCCTATTGGTTGATGTCTAAACCTTATAATATAATAATATATTCCTTAATATCAGACACATTAATCAAACCTTAGGTTATACTTAATATTCTTAAGCTATAGGTTAAACTTAGAAAATCTATAAGTACTACTATGAGTGTCCAAATAACTCCCGGTCTGAACCAAAAATCCAAAGTAACAATGATAACACTAAACATACTATAATACTACTAAACAATTAGCTAAGTAAAGTTCTTGGACTCTACAAAAGATGTCTTAAACATGAGGTATTTTTGCACTTTAGTATTTTTTACAAATGTTACACTTCACAAATGTGCATATGAGTATGTCAAATGTGTAGATCTTGAAAAAGTACCCAAAATATAAAAAAAAAAAATCATCCCAAACGGACACCCCGAGTGAAAAATTATGTATTTTGCAAGAATTGCATCGAGCACCATCAAGCCACCATCGAACTACTATCGAGCATAGTCATTTTTTCATGAAAAATCATGATTTTGGAGGCCCCATCGAGCTGGCATTGAGCACCATTGAACTACCATCGAGCAATGTCGATTTTCTGTAGATTTCAGAGTTTCAGATCTAAAAAAAATTGCAAAAAAACCCAAAAATCATGCCCAAATCTGTTCGAAATACAATATTTAGTGTGGAGGTGGTGTTGGTGGTGCCGTGAGATGAGAGATAGTGAACTAAGAGAGAGAGAAGGAAGAGAGAAGAGAGAAATGAGAAGTGAAGTGATGGGGGAAATGGTAAGGGCAGTTTGGGCAAAGTGCAAAAAAATAACATTATTTTGAAATCTTTAATATGACTAGTATTTTTTTTTTAAATAATAGCATTTATCAAGCATACAAACTGAAATTTCCCTATTAAAACAAATATCATCATAATAACTCATCAGGTGAATCATATGAAAAAATGACACAAAAATGAACATGATTTTTATGTTAGATATTAATAGAACATCTTATCAATAATTTTGCATACAACTTAGAACACAATAAACAATTAAAGAATATAGAAAACATACATGATTCAGCCATGGAGAAATTGTGAATTGTTAGTGCAATACTAACCAACTAAGCCTTCCTCCCTAGGACCTCTAATTCTGAAGCAGATTATCAGACTACTGAATAGCGATGAGGCTATTCATATATATAGAGTTAGGGAGGGGACTTAGCTTATATTAACCTAGTTGGACTGGGCCTCCTCATCAAAGGCTTCAGTTAACTAGAAAGCTCACACTTCTGCCTCAACTAGACTACTATAGATACTAAGCCCATAAACAAGAGATCACTAAAATTAAATGGGCTAGATTAGCAAAGAACTATTTATCAACCCATATTTTATACACAAGAAAATGAATAATGTAACCCCAAATAAAAGTCTAACATTCTCCCACTTGGGCTACATTAATTTTGCAATACATATATATATCAAAATAATTTTATTCTAAAAACGACTCATGGGTTGAGTAACAAGAAAAATATTGTGGCCACTTATAAAAAACAATAGTTCTTTGATAGTATCTAAAACAACCGGTCCAATTTAATCCTTGATATTGAACTATGCTTATCAATTTGCTTTCCAATCAACAAAAAGCATTCATAATCACAAATACCAAAGTATTAAATCGACATGGTCAATAAGTCTAGTAGTGTGGTAAGAGAATATGCCCAACATGTGATCAATTATATAACATAATCTCTTTATCGGTCCTCATTCACTAATACCGTGATGCCTAATAAATAAGCCAGTGAAATAGCCAAAGCACTGCTTAATAAATAAGTCAGTGTCAGATCATTAACTGGGCATAAAACAATATGATTTCCACGTCATTAAGCAAATAAACTTAAATGACGATAACAACAATATTATGAACTACATGCTTTCAACTCAACATTCTCGAGAATATAACAAAACATAAATGAAAGCATAACTATCTATTGATCAAAAGAAATCAAAAAACAACTTGTAGTTAATAAGTTCAACAAAGAAATTACAAATAATCATAATTCGTGACGGATAAAAGAAAACAAAAAAGAAAACTCCCACTAACCAAAAAGATCAAAGGATTCTAAAATGCCCATATCAACAACATGTTTATTAAATAATGACGCACTTAATCCTTTGGTTAAAGGATATTCCAACATCAATTTTGTCTTGCAATTCTCTATAATAACATCTCATTTCTTGACTAGGTCTCTGACAATAAGATATTTGATCTCCATATGTTTCAAAGCACCACTGATCTTATTATTCTTGGCAAAGAAAACGGCAGCACTATTATCACAATAGATCAGCATAGGTAAGGAAATAGAATCAACTACTCGTATCTCTGTAATCAAAATATTTAAACACACAGCTTGCAAAGATGCCCCATAACAAGCTACAAACTCAGCATACATAGTAGACGAAGTAATCAAAGTCCGTTTTACACTTTTCCAATAAATAGTTGCGCCAGCCAAAGTGAAAATATATCCAGAAGTTGACTTTAAATCATCCACAGAACCACCAAAATCAAAATCTGAAACCAACAACTCGGAGATTCTCAACTTGCTTATAAACAAGAATAAAATTCTTGGTTCTCTGTAAATATCTCAAAACTTTCTTTGCAGCAACCCAATGATCACACCCAGGATTAGACAAATATCGTCCAAGAACATTTACCACAAAAGTAATATCAGGTCTAGTGCAAACTTGAGCATACATCAAACTCCCTATCACACTTGCATAAAGGACGTTTGACATTTCTTCTCTCTCTAAGTTGTTCTTAGGACATTGTTGCTTACTAAACTTGTCCCCTTTCAGAATAGGGACAGAACCAAGTTTACATAGATCCATGTTAAACCTTTTCAACACACGATGGATATAAGCTTCTTGAGATAAGCCAAGAACTTTTTGTTTCCTGTCACGATGAATCTCAATCCCCAAAACAAAAGATGCTTCTCCAAGATCCTTCATATCAAAATTTGTAGACAGGAAAAGTTTGGTCTCATTTAGTAGTCCTAAATCACTACTCGCTAGTAAAATGTCATCCACATAAAGAACAAGAAAAATATAACGACTCCCACTGAACTTCATATAAATGCATTGATCAAACTTGTTCTCTATGAAACCAAACGATATCACAACTTTATCAAACTTCAAGTACCATTGACAAGATGCTTATTTTAGACCGTAAATAGACCTTTTCAATTTGCGACCAAGTTCTTCCTTCCATTTTCCTTGAAACCTTCAGGCTGAGACATATAGACCTGCTCATCCAACTCCCAATTTTGAAAAGCAGTCTTTACATCCATTTGATGCAACTCTAAATCAAAATGTGCCTAAGGCCATAATAATCCTGAACGAATCTTTTGTATAAAAATGTGAGAAGGTTCCGGTGTAATCAATACCTTCTCTTTGAGTAAAGCCTTTTGCCACTAGACGTGCTTTGTATCTTTCAATTTTACCCTTGTTATCCTTTTTGGTTTTGAAAATCCATTTACATCCTATTGGTTTAAAACCAACAGGTAATTGAGTCAATTCTCACACATCATTATTCTTCATGGATTCAATTTCATCTTTCATGGCTTCAATCCATTTAGAAGATTGTTCACTTTTAAGAGCTTCATTATAAGTCACGGGATCAACAACATGACCAATATCATATTCTCCTTCTCCAAGATAAACCAAAAAATCATTAGAAATTGCTGACCTTTTTGCCCTCTGAGATCTTCTGAGAGGAATAATTTCTGGAATTGCTGCTTGTTGTTGAATGCCATCTTGAATGACGTCTTCAGCAGCTGGAACTTCTTCAAAGACAGGAGCCTCATCCATAATGGGAGCATCAACAACAGGAGTAGGAATATGATCATTATGAGTATCATTTGTCTGTATTATATCATCTCTTGGAAGAGATAAAGGAATGAAAATTCCACCAGATGACTCCCTAGTTTCAAGAGATGGACTAGAAACTTTCTCAGCAATATCAAATTCCAAAAATTTGGCAGTCTGAGATTCAACCATTCTAGTATCGCGAGTAGGACAGTAAAATCGATAACCTTTCGAATGAGCTGGATAACCAATGAAAAAAACAGTGAACTGTTTTGGGGTCTAACTTTTTCAAGTTAGGATCATAAATCTTCACTTCAGCTGGACAATCCCATACACAAAAATGGTTCAAACTAGGCTTTCTACCAGTCCATAACTCAAAAGGAGTTTTGGGTACAGATTTACTTGGAACTTGATTCAGGATGTAAGTAGCAGCCAAAATAGCTTCACCCCATAAGAACTCTGGCATATTAGATCTACTCATCATACTTCTGGTCATATCCATAAGAGTACGATTGTGTCTTTCAGCAACTCCATTTTGTTCAGGAGTACCAGGCATAGTGTATTCTGCAATTATACCACTATCTTGTAAGTACTTAACAAAAGGCCCCATATTTTGTCCAGTCTCAGTGTACTTGCCATAATACTCACCTCCACGATCCGAGCGCACAATCTTGATAACTTTTCCTAATTTTTTCTCAACCTCAGTCTGAAATACTTTGAATTTATCAAGAGCATCCGATTTATCTTTAATCAAATAAGTAAAATCATATCGAGAAAAGTCATCAATAAAAGTGATAAAATATTTCTTCCTACAAAGAGTAGTAGAATAAGGCCCACTAATATCGGTGTGTATAATATCTAATAGATTCTGACTGCGAGTGGCACTTTTCTTACGAGTTTTGATTAACTTCCCTCGAGCACAATTAACACAATTGTCCAAATCAGAAGCATCAAGAGGAGGAAGAATATCAGCTTTAATCAATCTATCAACTCGTTCTTTGGAAATATGACCTAACCGTTTGTGCTACAAGAGTAAATAATGTTCCTTGATACGAGAACTCTTAACCACATTATTCTCAACATTAAAAGAGGAAACCAAAGGAGTCAAAGATAATTTGAAAAGACCATCAGAATAAAAACAATTTCCAATAACTTTGGAGTCAAACATAATATCAACTTTAGAATTTGCAAAAAGAAACGAATATCCTTGTTTATCCAAAAGTGAAAGCAGAACTAAATTTCTCTTAAAAGTATGAACATAAAAAGTATTGTTCAAAACAAGCTTAAAATTTGTCTCCAATTCAAGAATAAATGTGCTAACATAACAAACTTCAACTCCAACATTGTTTCCTACTTTAAGTTTTGACTCCCTTTGATCTGGCTTCCTGAGATCCCTTAGCCCCTGATTGTTTTTTCTTCTTTTCTAGCCAAATCTTAAATTTGTGACAATCAATTCTTCTATGGCCCATTTTATCACAGAAGAAACACTTAACATTAGCATACTTCGATTGAGCACTCTCCTTTTTCTATCCATTGTTATGCTCATTTTTATTATCAGTGTTCTTAGGAGTGTTGTTCCTCTGATTTTTGAATCTCCCTTTTCCTTTATTTGGCTTGAGTTGAGAAACATAATGAGCTGACTCATTCTTCTCCTTTTTCAACTTGTTTTCCTCAACCACACACTTCGAAATTAGGCCATTTATGCTCCATGTGTGATTATAAGTGTTGTAGGTTATCTTAATGAGACTGAAAGATGCAGGAAGAGCATGATGAATAATATAGGAATCAGGTAGAGGAACCTTACGATCTTTTAGCTTTGACTGAATATTGACAATTTTCAGAACGAAGTCCCTTACTCCTTTATTTTCATCATACTTGATGGTTTGAATCTCATCCATAAGACATCCAGTTTCAGCATTCTCACCAGTGTCATACAATTTTCCCACATTAGTTAAAAACTCTTTGGCATTAGTGGTCTCAGGCAGACCGCTCAAAAGATGTTCAGGAATCGATCTTTTCATTGCTATAAGACTGAGACGATTTGACTTTTCACATTATGCATGGAGAGTTCGTTGGGCAGTAGTGCTCGCATCAGTAAGAGCAGCAGGTTGATCTTCACGCATGCATAGGTCCAAGTCCATGATTCCCAAACTAAAATATGCATCTCGTTTCCACTTCTTGTAGTTGGACCCCGTCAGAATTTGAATTGAAACATTGTTGTTGTTCACTGAAAAAGAAACTACCAGATAAAGAAAAAATGACAAAACTTGATTAAACGATGAGCATATCAAGAAAATATATAAATAGAGTCAATATGGTCATCACAAACTCCCCTTTGGGGTGAGAATATAACACACATATAACCTATTGTCATGAAGTTAAATAGAAAAAATATATAAATTAAGAATTTATTACCTTGGGCAAACAAATTCTCAAATCATATATATTAATTCAAACCAAGCAAAATACACATAAAAAATTATTACCTTTGGGAAAATAATTTTAAACATGCATTATAATCAACACACTTCATGAGACATTAATATATATAACTACCTCATTTGGGCAAATAATTATACATATCAATTATTCAAAGGAAAAATTATTTTCTTATTAACTGATGAAATTTGGCGATAAAACAATCATTGAAAAATAATATAATTAAGTCACTTTGATGATAATAATTATAATATTTTCAACCAAATTTCTAAAATATAAAAATATATTGCTCATTAAATGAATGAATGATCAAAGCAATGTGTCCCACCAAAACACATTATTTTGTCATCAAATAATCAAGTTTGACACTTTAGAACAACAAAGAATGTAGGATTTATTTATAAAAATGAAAACCTATTGTTTGAGTGGAGAGTATAGGAAAAACCAAGGTTGATCAGGAGAGTGATTATGTTCAAAAGAACGAACAAATACCCAAATAATTTTCTGTGATTTAAAGTTTTCAAAAAATATAACAAAAATATTTATTTTGATTTAATAACTGAAAAATCGTATTAATTCATTAATAAATATTTATTGACGTCAAAAAATTAATTAAAAATCATAGAAAAATCAGAAATTAAATTCTAATGAATTTGGAAAGAAAAAAATCGTTGAAAAACGTTGCTCGGAAGTGCCGCACTCACCCCCACTCTCCGCTGCCGCGAGTGGGCGTCGTCAGAAAAGGTTGTCTTCAACCTCCGGCCAGCCTGAAAACGGGTTGTGTAACCCAGTTGCGACCCGGTCGGGTCCGATGAGTTTCCGGCCAGAAAAAAGGGTTTTCAAGCATGTATTTGGGGGGTTTTCATCCTTGGATCATGGGCAATAGATTTATGAGGTTTATTTTGAGAAAAAACAAGAAATTTAGTGTAGCTCTAAGAGATTATATGCGAAAAAATACACCAAAATTTCGGGTAAAATATTATGTAAATGGCCGAATCTTAACAAAATTAAAGCAAGATATATGCTCTACAAACAATAATGAAGACATACAAAAATTTAATTTGGAAAAATAACCATGAAATTGCGAAATTTATGAGAAAACCCTAAAACTTTAAACATGAAATTCTCATAAAGTACTAAACGAAATTTAGCATAAAATATATCAATAGAAAGATAATTTCACGAGGAATAAAAGCCCTAATATTTTAGAATCTAACAATAAAATTTTCAACATAAAATAATAACGAAAATTATTTAGGATTCATCAATGATTAATCTCAATTTAGTTTAAAAAAAATTATAGGTTCTAAATCGTATACAACCTGGCTCTGATACCACATGTTAGATATTCATAGAACATCTTATTAATAATTTTGCATACAACTTAGAACACAATAAATAATTAAAAAATATAGAAAACATACTTGATTTGGCCATTGAGAAATTGTGAATTGTTAGTGCAATACTAACCAATTAAGCTTTCCTCCCTAGGACCTCTAATTTTGAAGCAGATTATCAGACTACTAAATAGTGATGAGACTACTCATATATCTAGAGTTAAAAATGAGACTTGACTTATATTAACCTAGTTGGACTGGACCCTCATCAAATGCTTCAGTTAACTAGAAATCATACACTTCTACTTCAACTAGACTACTATATATATATATTATGACCATAAACAAAAGATCACTAAAATTAAATGGGCTAGATTAGTAAATAACTATTTATCAACCCATATTTTATAAAACAAGAAAATAAATAATATAAGCACAAATAAAAGTCTAATATTTTATTCGAGTGAAAAATGATTGATTCATAAAAGGGTTGAAATAAATAAATAAAAAAAAAGATATTACATGTGCTAATTAATTAAAATGATATTATTGGCCCTGCCTATAGTTATTTTTATGCTCTTGCAATTATGTTATCATATAAGATAAGACAAAGAACCCAGCCAAATCAAATAATAAGAGAAAAGATGATTGCCTATATTATATTTTTGCTTGGAGCGTATATATACCTATATATATAATAGTAGTACTGCTACAACTTTAATGCAAGTTAAAATAATAAATATATTTTCTATATTATTAAAATTACACAAAATCTTCATGCTTTATCATCATACTGAGTGCTGAACACAAGTTTTTCCATTCGTGTGTCAACTTTAGTGGGGTCACTATATTTATATTATATACCCAAGAATCTCTTTTATATAAAGTGGGGTTTTTTTTTTAATTTTTCTTTGAAATTTTATTATGCAGAAAGAAATAGATTGAAACTTTGTTTTATACTTTTTATGCTTTTCACAGGAGATAAAATTATGGTTTACTAAAAATAAATAACACAAAAGAATTGACTACTCAAAAAGAAGGGATACTTGTGGTTAATAACTTTATTACATCAACTTTATTTCTTTATTTATTTTTAAAATACTGTTCTTCTCTCTGCTAGAATTAACTTTTTTAACGGATAGCAGCTGCCCTTTTCATTTGATTATGATTATTATTGTTATTATTATTCTTATGTCCCCAAAATAATAGTTTTTTTTATGTCTTTAACAAATTTATGATTGATATGGGGCTAGCTATGGATAAAAAGGAATTATGCTTCATTGTGATAATGATTGTTTATCTAAAAGATTAGTTAAAGTTTCCATCGTCGATCATATTGGTGAAAAGATTTTACCAAAAATCAGCATGTAAATTTCTATATTATCTCAGTGGCAGTAATATATATATATATATATTTATATATTGATAGCTCAATTAATGTTTCTTCACAGTCAAAATCGCCAATAAAAAGATATGAATTTTAACGAAAAAGATTCGTACAAGAAATAATAACTACATAACTTGAAGGAGTGAACATAGTGTAGTAAATAAAAAATACAAAAATGATTTAGCCATTATTATCTCGAATTTATATTAACTGTAACAGATATTTAGATAATATATCTTCTTCTTTGTTCTACTTAAATCGCACAAGTATTGAATATTTTCTTGAAAGAGCTCGAAGTGATAGAGCTCATCACCTTTAGATCGTGGTCCATGCATCATAACATATTTAAATTTTTTAATATGCTATTATAAAAATTCTTCTCATAATGTGGTCATTCCTTTATTTTGGACAAAAATACCCTCCTCACTCAAATTTAATACTTCACACATTTTTCTCTCTATCTCTTTTTCTCATCCATCATTTACAACTATTTTTTCACAGTTGCTCGGATCTGGAACGGATTGGAAGTTTCTTGGCGTTTTTTAAGAGAAAAAATTATGGATAAGTATCATTTCATCAATCTACTTGTGAATATGAAATGTCATAGTTAGATATTAGATTCAAACTGTTCCATAGTTGAGTTTGAATTTTTTTCTGCAATTTTTGAACTGTTCTTCGGATCTGCGATTATGTGGGAGCCATTTCAAAATCGATGGTACATCGATGGCATTTCGATGGTACATCGATGGAATGTCGATGATGAGGCGAACATCTAATTTAGATGTTATTTTCGATGTAATATCGATGGTATATCGATGCTGAATCGATGCCATATATGTTGATTTGGTTCAGCATCGATGTGGCATCGATATACCATCGAAATGGAATCACATACAGATGGAAACCATCAGCATCGATGATACATCGATGGCATTTCGATGGTACACCAATGGAATGTCGATGCTGAGGCGAACATCTAATTTAGATGTTATTTTCGTGTAATATCGATGTTGAATTGATGTCATAAATGTTGATTTGGTTCATCATCAATGTGACATCAATGTGGCATCAATATACCATCGAAATGGAATCGCGTACAGATGGCAACCATCAGCATCGATTATGCATCAAATAGTCATCGATGTTGAACTGCAATACAGATTTTCATAGGCATCGATTCATCATCGATTTACCATCGATTCTTCATCGATTACACTTTATTTTTATAATTTTCTTATGTTTTGTAAATTTGCAGGTTCTAGAGTTAATATAATTGTTTCTTACAACGGTGTTTGGAAACAGAAAGCAGAAAAATGGAATTTCAAAGCTGGTTTGAACACTATAATACATGTACCAATTGATGTTGGTTACATAGAATTATTGGAGAAGTTGTATTCAAAGTTGAAACTGGATAGGTCATTGTTTGACTTAAAGTTGGAAGTGCCATTTACATGCAATGATTTTAGCGTAGATCCCATTGAAATCACAGATGATGAAGGAGTTAGTGCTCTTATTCTTGAAAATTCGAAGTCCTTAAAACATCGGGTTCCTTTATGCGTTAGTTCGATTGCAAAGAACATTGCTCTTATTGATCCATCTCCTAGAGCGCGTGTTAATATGGAAAATCATAATCAATCCTGCACGGCTGTTCCACAAACAGCTCCTGGGCCAAGTGTATGCATGGGAGGTCCTAGTCACAATGAAACTTTTTTCCCCCAACAAATCTCCCGCATGATGATGGGTATGAGTATGAGCCTTATGTCAATGACGATTCAGTTGCCCATTTTGGTGATGATGATGAAAGAGTTGAGGGGTGCAGTAGTTCTGATGATAACTCAGAGGATCGGTTTTCGATGCTACATGTGGTTCAAGTAGATAATTTAAATGTACGACCATTGCCAAGACGTCAAGAAAGCCAAGGACGGAGGACTGCTAGCTCAGAAAGCAGTCGTCCAACTACACAAGCTTATGGAAATAGATGGAGTTCTCCAGCGTATACTGTTGAAGATATCCCATGCCCCTCTTATGTTATCCCCACATTATTTGGGGTGAGTTGTGGAGTAATAGAAGTTGGGAAGCTTTTTGAGAACAAGTTAGAGTTGAAGACGAAAGCACACTTGTATGCAATGAAGCAGAACTTCGAGTTTGTGGTGAAGAAGTCAGGTACTGAAGTTTTGTATATCACTTGCAAGGATCCTGATTGTGGATGGAGATTGAGGGGGAAGAGAATTCCTAAATCTGATATGTTTGAGATAATTCGTTTCACCAACAAACACACTTGCTCACTTGACCTTCGACATAAAGGCCATCGCCAAGCTGCACCTTGGGTTATTGGTCATTGCCTAAAGAAAAAATATCAGACCGGATCGAATGCGTACATGGAAACAACATAAGAGATGACATTAAGAATGACTATGGCATTGAGTTGTCATATGGAAAAGCTTGGAGATGCCGAGAGAATGCTCTTTCTTATGTCAGAGGGACACTGGAAGCATCCTACCAGAAGTTACCATCATACCTGTTCACGCTTCAACAGAAAAATCCCGGGACGTTGACAGATTTTGTCACTGAGGAAGATCGATTCAAATATTGCTTTTTCTCACTCGGAGTTAGTAGAAGAGGGTTTCGTACATGTCGTCCTGTGTTATGTGTGGACGACACTTTTTTAAAGACAAAATACGGTGGGCAGATGTTATATGCAGTCACGCTGGATGCAAATAACCATCTATATCCAGTTGCATTTGGTATTGTGGATAGTGAAAATCATGATTCTTGGAAGTATTTCATGTCAAAACTAAAGGAAGCGATTGGGGAAGTCGAGGACTTGGCGTTTGTATCTGATAGGCATGCAAGTATTACACATGCCTTGGAAACTATTTTCCCTGCTGCCTATCACTGTGCTTGCTACCACCACATTAGTATGAATGTGGTTGCTAAATTCAAGACTGGTCATTGTCATGTGTTGATGTATAATGCGGCATATGCTTTTAGGAAATCTGAGTTCCACGCTAACTTCGAAAAAATCAAATCAAAAGACCCAGCCATTGCTCAATACCTAGAAGGCATGGATTTTGATAAGTGGTCCCGTGCTTACTTTCCTGGAAATAGGTATGTCATTGTGAATTGTATTTTAATTTATGAAATCTTCTATATGTATGTTACTGTTAAATGTTAGTTTTCCTGGATACTAGGTATAATAAAATGACAAGCAATTACGCTGAAAGTTTCAACAATAAGACCTGGGACGCTAGGAGCTTTCCGATAACTACATTCGTCGAATTTATTCGCTTCACACTGCAGTCCTGGTTCTGTGATAGGAGAAAAACTAGCGAGAAGACAACTACAACTCTTGCACCGGCCTATGAGAAAATTTGGTGGATATGGCTGAGAAAGCTCGATTCTTGATTCCTTATGCAATAGGGAGGCATGAGTTCCATGTGTTAGATGGTGAGCTGAATGGTGAAGTCGACCTCCTGAATAAGACATGCACATGTGGCGTGTTTCAGATTATTGGTATCCCATGTGCTCATGCACTATCTGGATCCCTTAAGCGAGGGGTGAACTTTTATTCGTTGTGTTCAAATTACTATAAAATTGAGACATGGAGGTCCTCTTACACAGAATCTATATATCCTACTGGTAACGAGGAAGAGTGGATTGTTCCACATGACATTAAGACAATAAAAGTGAGAACACCTGCACAGAAAAACTCGATTGGTCGTTCAAAGAAGAAACAAGGTAGGCTTAAGATGAAACGCCATCCTTCCAATGGTAGGGCAACTTGTAAAGTTCGTGTTTGAAATTTATGGCATCAATGTTAAACTTTTTATTTGGGTACTAATGTCTTTTTATTTGTGTATTAATGGACTTTGCTACTCTTTTTATTTGTGTATTAATGGACTTTGTTACTCGAAATGACATTTTTTATATACAAAACTAAGGAGAAATATACTACTGTGTGTCATCGAAATCAAAATAAATGTTCAAACATCAAGGGTACACATTCTCATAAAAAATGTTGATGCATAATTTATCCCTGAAGTACTGAATGTTGTCCTCGATGGCATATGATAAGGGAATGTCTCCAAGAATAAACTCCAACTGTTTGATGGCGAATACGCCGCAATCTCTGCTGAAACCAAGAAATCTTGATTGTGAGTGTATGGAAAATTAAAGGAGAACAGTGTTATGAAAATCTGAATTTAGTACATCTACCTGGTTCTAGACTGTGGGACAATATCAGTGGACGTGCGCCACCAATCAAAGTTTAGAACGGTGATCTTCGGTCTAGCTATTTTTAACTTGGGGTGTCCTTTAAACATACCAGAAGCGTTGAGTAAAGATGGAAGCATCCTAGTCCAAGGCTCGATCAGCTCAGACAACTTATTATGGCTAAAGTTGGAATGACCTGAGTCAAATACAGTGATCATCCAATCAGCAAAATTTATTTCGCAAAGGACCCAGTGCCGATTTTCCAAGCACCAGTGGAAGTAGACCTCGTTGCAATCACCCCAATGCTTCTTGTATTTTTTGGCATCTCCTTTCAGGAAATTAAGAAGGTCCGAGTCCCATTGGTAAGTCCTGCCATTTTTCTTGAATTCCTCATATCTAGCTAGAATATATTGTGCAAATGATGAATCAAGTACGGTGGCTTTCACGGGGTACGTCTTCGGCAACTCAAAAAGACGTCTCCGTATAAGATAATTCGCAGCGTCGAGATGCTGCAAATAAATAGAGTAACGTTAAGGAAGAGTGGATTGTTAAAATGAGATAAATGTTCTAACAAACATAAGAGACTTATAGTTTCTGCCACCTTCAACTTCAAGAACCAAACAGGGGTCCCATCATAACAGTCCAACTTCCTCGGTCTGCTGTTGTCAATCTCACCCAGTACCCGTCGGTTAAAAGTTGTCAACATATCTTGATCCAACACCTTTAAAGGAAGGATCGTAACTGGGTCCTTGAACTTTGGTTTCTTGGCTGTTGCAGTATAATCCTCGTACCTTACTGGTCTCTGTCTAGTGCGCTTACCTGTAAAGGAGCAATTAATATCTAATCTCTTTAAAACATGTAAAAACTCATGGATTAGTCGTACCTAAGACCGTCTGCACTGGCTGAGAAGGTGTGGCTTCTCCAACAGAAGGCTCATAACATGTGGGGAGAATGTCGTACTCTATATCCTCTGTTGGAGTAGGTGCAGGAGTAGGTATACCACCTAGTGTTGCCAGCTTCTCTAATATGAATTCTTGATTTTTAAGGACGATACCCAGAGTGGCCTTAACCTCGTCCACTGGACCTGATAGTCTGGCCATCTCACCCAACACCTCCTCATAAGCCCCAGGAGCAGGTGCAGAAGTAGGTTCTGTACTAGTATCTGGAGCAGTCTCTGTCGGGGCATCCTCCACAAATATGCCAGCCTTCACGGCTATCTCAGCCACCGCAGCAGCCTCTGCCTCAGGATCATAAGGCCTTCCATCCTCTAGTGTAGGCTGGATCATATTTTGCAGCATCGCATACCTAGGAGCATCCCCCTCTGTCCTCTGATATATGGCATCGAATAAGTCTCGCTCATTTGGTCGAGGCCTTAGGATAGAAATGCATGACAACTGTAATGGAAACAAAACAATCAAATTAGAAATGACATAAGTTGATTAGTATAATTCAAAAGTTCTTGAATTATTTAAATTTAATATAACTTACATGTCTCCTCGCAAGTACATCCTTCAAATGCAAATGCTTCAGCTGGCCTATGCTCTCCACTCTAGTATCCTAGGGAACTTGAATCCACAAGGCTTGGCGTGTTCCTTCTGTAAATCAAGAATCGTCTCGTATGCCCAATATTGCAAGGCTGGTGTATACCCCTTGCAAGTGTACTTTGCCTCCACCTTAGCACCCTTAGAAGACTCCACCTCAGTGATCTTCTTCGCCTTCTTACCTGGTATTGTAGCACCAATCGCTTTCATATCTCTATTGAATTGTTTCACAGTTGTATCGAATGAAAGGGATCCCCATGGATACTTCTCAAAATAATCTAAATCCTCGACCATCGACAATGAATCTCGCCAAATAGTATTGTCGTTCTCAGCGCCCAATAGTATCCCCACCACAAAGTAAACCAAACCGAGCTTGTACAAATCATCAGGTACATCGCACATACTAAAAGCTCATTCCAACATACTAAACCGAATGTCTTTCTTGGGTTCCACACTGAAATATGTATCAACTAGGCGGGAGGAAGTAATGTGAGGTTGAATGTCAACGGCAAGTGGTGGACAGGAGCACCTTAGGCCGGTGATAATGGCAAACTTGTGCACCCCAAACTTACATAAGTTTGGACCCGTCAAGAAGTGCACCTCATCGCCACGCGGAGACTTGACCTTCTGTAAAAGCAGTGTGTGCACCAATGCCCCAGAGAACGAAAAGGGAGGGGCTGTGAAGAATAGTCCAAAAACAGACTCATTCACCCTCCCCAACAATCCATGCTCCTCAAATCTTTTCTTCAATTTTGTTAACCTCCCGGAATCCCTATAGGTCATACGACCGACATAATGATCCTCTATAGGGATCTCAAGCGGTGGGATACGTTTGGGTGGCATCTGCAAAATATAAAAAAAAAAAAAAGAATTAGTTGTATTTACAAAAAATATTGAGTCTATTGTTGTCATCAAAATATTATCGATATACCATCGATGGAGCATGGAATAAACATATAAAGTCATCGATATCGCATCGACATAGCATCGAATAACCATCGATGCATCACCATAAAATTAATGTGCTCGAACAACCGTCGATATACCATCGAAATAGCATCGATGGAGCATCGAATAAACATATAAAGCCATCGACATCGCATCGACATAGCATCGAATAACCATCGATGCATCACCATCAAATTAATGTGCTCAAACAACCATCGATATACCATCGAAATAGCATTGATGAAGCATCGAATAAACATATAAAGCCATCGACATTGTATCGACATAGCATCGAATAAACATCGATGCATCACTATCAAATTAACGTGCTCGAACAACCATCGATATACTATTGAAATAGTATCGATGGAGCATCGAATAAATATATAAAGCCATCGACATTGCATCGACATAGCATCAATATAGCATCGAATAACCATCGATGCATCACCATCAAATTAATGTGCTCAAACAACCATTGATATACCATCGAAATAACATCGATGGAGCATCGAATAAACATATAAAAGCCATCGACATCGCATCGACATAGCATCAAAATTTCATCGACTTTTATAAAAAAAATGAAAACCATGCAAGCATCGACATGACATCAATATACCATCGATTGTGCATCGATGGACTATCGCCTTCATTTACTAGTCCATCAATATAATATCGATGGAGCATCGATGAACAACTTTTCAATATTTTAAAAATCTGCACATGCACTGTATGTCATCGAATTATCATTGATGAAGCATCGAAATGGCATCGATGTGGAATCGAATGAACATCGACCCATAAAATTTTTGCAGAATTTAAACATAATCTTCCAAAATGATGCACATAAAATCAAACCCATTTTAAGCTACATTTTTGCAAAATAAAGATTAACAATCAAACCCATTTCATCGATTTATACATTACGATTCAATTTTTTTTTTTTTAAAAACCACATGGCAACTGTCTTACCTTACAGTGGCCAGCGATGGAGAAGAAGGTGGCGACGGCGGATGTGAGGAGAGAGAGAGCTTCGCCTAAGAGAGATGGTGAGAATGTGAGGGGTCTGCTCGGTTGAGAGAAAATAATGAGAGAGAAATGAGAGAGTTTGGCTGGGAAGAGTTTGGCTGGGAAAAGAGAATGTAAGGGGTCTGCTCGGTTAATGGTAGGGTGTTTTTGTCTAAAAAATTTAAAATGGCATATGTTTGGGAAAGTATGTTATGTTGGCATTTTAAAAAAATTAAGTATGTTATTGAACATACAGTGTAAAATTTCCCATTCCTAATCAACTCACCTACTACTGTATATCAGCTTACCAAACAAGTGCCCAATGGTGGATCCAGATTTTTTTTTTCACGGGAGGCTAAAATTTAAATTATTGTATTAAATATACAAGGTAAATACAATTTTGGAACATGTATTTTGTAAAAGTTACCGATCAGACCCTATATACAAGGTAAATACTGTATATATTGTTGAATGACAATTCAGTTCCTGCATTTGACAAAATAGAAGAAAATAATACCTGGACCCGATTTTGGTCAAACTTTTTTAAATGTGACTAAAATGCCCTAGAGTTTTACAAATTAGTTCATTTAATAATATTAATAAAATGTTATTAAATTAAAAATTAAAACAAAATTAAATAAAGAATAAAACTAATTTAAATATCAAATAAACAAAAATTCATATTCAAATTTAAAATAAAATACATGTTAATAATAAAATCCTAATCCTAAACTACTCCCCCACTCTTTCATCTTCTTCTGTGAACAAACCCTAACCCTAAACTCCCACACTGTTCTTCTTCCTTTATCGATCCTTCCTCATTCTCAGATCTACACTACTACAAAAAATGTCATTTGCGTCACTTTATAACTGCCACAATTGAGTTTTTGCGTCAGTTTTATATATGACGCGGAATCTCATGACGCAAACCAGGCTGGCATTTGCGTCAGTGGGGAATTGTCACAAATCTGGCATTTGTGGCAGTGCCCCACTGACGCAAATGTTATATTAAAAAAATGCTATGAACCCTGACCAGTGTACCCAGTCCCCAGCCACCCCATGCGACCCTAGCCCCCTTGTACCCAGTCCCCAGCCAGCCACCTCTCAACCCCTACGACCCCAGCCACCCCCCACGACACCCACGACCCCAGCCACATACATGACCCCTGCATCAGAGAAAAAATCAAGAGGAGGGTTTTTGGGTTTTAGTTTTTCAAACAATATAATCTTCAAAATCAGAAATCTATACAAAAAAAAAAAAAACTATGTAGAAGGTTCATAAACATATTATATTCATCAATTTAACCTTAAAATGAAAAAAAAAAACTCACCAAAATGTGTCTAGGAAGTCAGAGCCGCCACTGGTTCTTGGGAGAAAACCTAAGTTTTGAATTTCGGAGAATGAGGGGCTTGGGGTCGATGGCTGGGATTTAATATTGGGCGCACCATTTGCGTCAGTTGCCTACTGATGCAAACAGTGCGTTAACGGCGTCAGTTGGCCACTGACGCAAACTTCGCCAATTAACAGCGTCAGTAACACTGACGCAAATGCCCTTACATTTGTGGCGGTGCTCAACTGCCACAAATGCTGGTTCTCGGTCAACGGCGTCAGTCAATTGCGTTGACTTACGCGTTTGACTCACACAAAAGAGGTATTTTGGTATAGTGTTAGGTTTTATCTTTTCATGGATATGGGCTTCCTCCTTCTCGGATCTACGCTTCAAACGGAGGTGAGATTGGGTCACTGTGAATTTGGGCTTTGGACAGAAGAGGAGGTGGTCGTCGTGAGACTGGGCTTCGAACGGGCTAGGAAGCTTGGGATTTTTATGAATATGAATGAACAAACTCTTGTAAAAGTTTAGGGGGAAATGTGAAGAATTCATGTGGTTGATGAAATCTAGGTTTGATAAGTGATGAAGAACATGAAGGAAGAAAGAAGGAAAAAAGTTTTAATTTAACCTGGAATTTATTTTGTGTTTTGTTTTATTAAGCATACAAATAAGTTTTAATTTTGATTTTGTTTTTATACTTTAATATTGTTTAATTATTTAAATATTTTTATTTGTTTTTTAATTAATTAATTTATAAAATTTGGGGGCATTTTAGTCATATTTAAAAAAAAAATTGACCAAAATCTGGTCCAATGTATTATTTTGTTTCATTTTCTAAAATGTAGGGTCTGAATTATCATTTAACAAAATAGAAGATCCGATCGATAACTTTTGTAAAACATAGGGGTCAAAAAGATATTTACCCAATATACAAATATTATGTATTAGTAAAAAAATTTGTAATAATTGAATAATATAAATGTATATTTGAAGAAAAAGAATATAATGTATGTAAAAATTAAATAATAGAAAATTTACTAAGGACATAATAGTGAAATCTATACATAAAGGGGCCAAAACGTAAAAATAAAAACATTAAAAAAAGCTGCCCACTTTGGATTGTGGGCCTAAGGTAGATCCACCAATGCATGTGCCAACTATCCTCACAAACTAATTGACATTGATATGCACCTAAACATTACATACAGTGATTTGATAATTTAGCATAACCAATCATATTTATCACAACTGGGACCCACTGTTTTTTAAAAACAGTGTCATTTTACTGTGTGTATAATATTTTGGTGCATATTTTGGGTGCACATATCATTACTCATCCATTAATTACACAATGAGCTTTTACATTGCACAACAATATTAATTTTATATGTAAGTTATGAGAAATCTACAAAAAAAAAAATTAAATTTAGACAATATTTACAAAAATACTGATTTATTTTACAAAAGTATTTTGTTTACAAAACTATGGATAAGCACAAAACAAGCAATTTTTCTTATTTTTGTAACTAACACTTACAAACCTAATTTTTCTAACTAAAAATATATTTTTGTAACCAATATATACAGAACTAATTGGGAAATTTAGTTATACAATTTTGAAATTAATATTTACAAAAATGCTAGATTACATAAACTAGAACTAAAATAATATTTAAGAAAATAAAAAATTGGGGAGAGAGAGAAGAAATGAGAAATCTTGAGTGCATGGTCTTTGTTCTCCTTGATGAGTTTAGTTAAACTGTCACAACTCATTTTTTTGATGTTAAACTTAGTCGAAAATGGTAGTTTAAGGTGGCGACATCGTGAGCTTCAAATAACTATTCATGGTAACTAGTGGCAAATGAGGCGATGATACTTCAGATTATGAGGTTTTAGTAGGCAGTGAAGATGGTGGTATAACATGTATGGCGATTGGTGTGACATAAGGCTATAGTTCAACGTAATCCATGAATGAGCGTTGTGAGCTTCGAACGATCATCCACTAACGGGTGATGGCAAGTGAGACAACAAGATTTGAGAGCTTGGGGTTTTGATGGTTGGAGATGATGTTGGTGCGACGCATGGCTAGTGGCACGGTGGATGGGACTGTTGAAAAAAATTTGCAAACCATCCAACCCGAATAACTCACTCAAATCAAACTGAAAAACTCAATAAAAAACACAACCGGAATAATCCAACAAAAATTCAAAGCACCTAATCTAATAATTGGACGTGAATTTAGAATAATATTTTTAAGCTTGAAATATTTATACTATACTTTTTATTTTATTGAATATGATTATTTGAAAATTAAAAGAAAAAACATTAAAGATCGATTCGGGCTGGTTAACCTGACCAAATCGCCAAAACTATTAGACAGGTTAAACTTTTTTTATTTTTTTGAGCGGATTACAGTTGGATGTTTGTCCAATATTTACATTACGTTAACTAAAATATGCTATAATCCGACCAAACCTACCAATATACAACCATAATGATAGAAGGCAGGGGTCTAACATGGTTGACCATGAAAATTATTGAAAAAAATGAATAAGATATTTTTATAAATGTTTTAATACAGTGCATATCTCAAATAAATTTTATGAAAGAAAAATGTAATGTGTAATTTTTTCTTAAGTTACTTTATTGCAAATTACGGTTTTAGCATCAAAACCCAAAAAATGATTTTCTTTTTCGTTAATGACTTAGTTTTGATGTATTAGGATATTAATGTACTTCAACCATGCATGATATAGCTAGTGACTACCGGATCAGCTAGTTAATTCTTATAGTTATTCTTGTAAATTTTCAATAAAATTTGAATAATTTAGGATGTTAAAAATATAATCTAAAATAATATTTGTATGAGTAACGATACTAAAAGTTTGAAATTTTGTTTCGCTATTCTAAATTATTCAAATTTTCTTGAAAAACTGAAGAATGTTGGTTGTGACTACAATTAAAACTTAAAAAAAATTAGATATAAAAATGTATAATTTGCCATAATAGTACATAAAAAAAAATACATGTAATCGTGTCATATATATATATTTTGTATTTTGGCATCATACATTTTTTCCCCATATTCTAACCATTGAAACAATCAAAGAACAACAAAATGGATGACATGAAATCTTTCAGAATAAAACGATCATATATTATCCTCGATGTATCATAATATCACATTCGAAGCATATTATTAAGTTTTTTAAAATAAAATTTCATTCTAAAATCTCTTTGCATAAATTATTTGTTAAAAAAATGATTTCTTAACAATATTTATAAACTTATTTTTAAAAAAATTTAAAAATGATTTCTTTATATTTTTATTTCAAAAGATAAAATATATTTTTAAAATATTTTATAAAATGATAGGGAACATAAAACTAATTTCAAATAAATAAAGAATGATATTATTGTCTTATTATAGATAATTTTAACTAAAAATGAACTTAAACAAATATTTTGTACTGATTGGTAAATTGAGATGTATGATTTGGTATTATTAATATCATATGATTTGAGTGAGTATTTAAACAAAACAATTGGGTAAACTATTATGGGATATTATATACCCCTAGAATAGTTTAAATGTGATTGGTAAAACTAGGATAGTAATATTATCCTAGTTTATAGACCCCTCCCTAGAATATTATGGGATGTATGATTTGTTAGAACTTTTGTTACCAACTCAATTTTTTTTTAAAATATATTGGGAATTTTTCTTACAAAAACTAGGATTAGCTAGTAATAAAAAATTTGTGAAAAAATAATAAATTAATTTGTGAAAAATGTACCATTCAGTTATAAAGTTGGTGAATTTCTGCTTTATTTTATTAAGTGATACATGCTTTAAGGCAATACAAAATTACAAGGTGTAAAGGCCAACTGATCCAACTGACTGCAGAAGATGTTGAGAGAAGGAAAACAGAAAAGCTTAATTGTTCTTCTCTTTTACTTGAAGTAACCTCATAAAATGTCATTCTTGAGTGAGTGTATAAATATTCAGTTTCAAGCAAAAATAAATAAAATATAAAAAAGGTACAATTATATATTTCAACACATATGGATGGGGCATTCTTTAATTTTCTTATTGTTTTATGGGGTCAGGTGTGACAACAATGATATGCATGATTGGAAACCAGCATTGGATGCTATTCTATATGATGTAATAATATATAATGAAAGTTATTTGCTGCCCAATTTTGCAAGAAGAAACATCTATACAAATATATATATTTTTAATATTTATTAGTTCCCTAATGTAACTTAGCAACAATCATTTACTTCTGATAATGACAAATCTTTCACCAATATTACCACTAAGGAATTGATTTGTTATGGAAGAAAGAAGGATGGTACTTAGCACCTTAGCCACCATAGAATGAGTAGAAGTTTATAGATAGGGTACAACAATATTAGTGATTGCTTTTAATTACTACATATAGTGGATAAGTTGTAACATTTTTTTTAATACATAATTGTGCATATTGTAGTTACAAGAGATCTCTCATAAATTTTTAGAAAATTCCGAATAATTTAAGATGTCGAAATTAAGATTTAAACAACTTGTTACATGTATGCTTGTTTCGATATATACGCGTGTGCAACAAGCTATTTGAATCCTGATTTTGACATCTTAAATAATCTTAAATTTTCTGAAAATTTGTGGGAGCTCTCTTGTAACTACATTAATTATAAATCGTTATGTAAAAAAATAAAAATAGAGTTGTTATTTATCTATATCCTGAAAATACTAAAAGCACATGTAAATAGTGATACAAAACAACCACTATCTAATAATTTTCCTTATATATTTATTTCATGATTTTTTTTAAATTTTAAATACACTATAAAATTGATACAAAAATATCATTCAAACCCCTATTAAAATATAAAATTTTTAAATACACATCTATTGATTCTCGAATTGGCCAACGACGCGGAGTCAAATATACGACAAAAATATGGAATGACACTTGAAAAGATAATCTAATGGAAAGGAAAAAACACCAAGAAATTATAGTAGTTCGGTCCCACAGGATGGTAATGACCTACGTCCACTTAGTGATATTGTTATTATTGAATCTTAAAGTCGTGATCAAAGAATTAGGGTTCTTTGAGTTTCACAAACATTGGAAGGATTACAATAGAATGATGAACAATCACTGTAGCTCTTTCTCTCTCAATATTAAACAAAAAAGCTCATGAATCCAAAAGTCCATTCCTTGGGTTATTTCATGCATATTTATAAGCTCAAGGAGGGTTACACATGCTAATGTGTCCTATCTTTCCTTAATAATCGCGTATCAATGATAATTATGAAGAAATATTCAAATGCAGTTAATATTATATTACAACTTAAAAAGGAAATAACTCGGGCTTCACGATCAGCCTGGTCGTATAAAAAATTAACACTGACGATGAGGCGCGTTTCTGGTCGATAGCCGAACAGTACCTTTACCTTCAATTCCACCACGTGTCAATCCACGTGCGAGAAATCTTTGCCACATCGTCAATAACCATTTTTTGGTAAACAACATCTCAACCATTTTTCTCTATATTTTAATACTTATCACGGTACTTCTAACAACTTCTATACTTTATTAATTAAAATACATCACTAAAATTACATTTTTTATATTTTCATCAAACTTTTATATTACACCATACAATAACTATACTTTATTAATTAAAATATATCACTAAAATCTCATTTTTTATATTTTCATCAAACTTTTATATTACACCATACAATAACTTTTTTATTGCCCGTCACCCTTGGGCGAGATGGTGGGGCCTTGGCACTTATTGCCAATGTTGGAGGTTCAAACACTCCCAAACTTCATGTTTGTATATATTTGCGTATATATGTGTATTGTATAAGTGTGTCGAAAGAGTTAGTCTTATTTGGTGCCCCAAGTGTTGGTGTCTTACTTTTCTGCCCAAGCTGATCTTGATATGCATGTCTCATTTATTGTGGCGAGATTCGATACTTATTTCCTCCAAGGTCATACTAAAGATGTGCTGCCTTTGGTGGATTGTTGTCGAATTAAGGATCTTTGCATTGGGAAGGATCATTAAGATATCCTCGCTATTAAAGTATATATCATTGTTGTAATATGTAATGATTTAAAAAAAAAAAAAAAAATTCTTATATTTTCTTTATATTATATAAATATTATATCTTGAAAAACCAAATTCTTATTAATTCCAAATATGAAATAATAAGATAAGAGAAATATATATTATTAAAAAATATTTGAAGGAATAACGGTAATATCTAAATATAGAGAAAACACTAAGCAAAAGGTTAGAAAAATGTAAAATAGAGCATTGAAGATATTACATTTTTTTATATATATATTTTGAAAATATATTTATTGTGATTGCTTAGTTTTTTTTTAAAATATTTATTATTATAGAAACGATGGCTTCTATGGAGGAAGCAAATCAACTATTAAGGATAGTAGTTAGTGTTAATGGTAATGAATTTACCTTAATTTCAGATTATTGAGGTGAGTGATCATAATGTCATACAATCTTTTTTATTATTTTTTGAATTTCTAACTCATCATTTCATTTCCTTGTATTGTCAAAGATTAAAAAATAAATAAAAAAATCTTAACAACAATATTGGAAATCTATAAATTTATACTTTTTAATTTAAGAAACTTTTATTGTCTGGTGGTGTGGCGAAGAATCTAGATGAAATACATGCTAGAAGAACTAGTGTCATGTGACTGACAATAATATTATTAATTTATGTTTTTGTGCCAAAAATAAATAAGTAAATAATTTAAAAAAGATATTTGATTTATTTTTGTTGACAACAGTTGCCGAACAAAAACAAAATAAAAAACTACTGAAGTGTTAAATGAATGAAATTAAAAAGCAAAAAATCACTATCATAAATTGCATGGCAGAAATATACTTCCCCATCAAACAGCTATTATTATTTTTGCCAAAAATAAAAATAAATACATTATTTATGTACGTACGTTAATACATTGATGAAGTCACTACCACGCGCCTATACGCACGTGAAATGACATTAAAAATTCGAATGGACCGTAAAATTACGCGCGTAATTACAACGTGAGTTGACGTTTTCAAAATTTATAAATAAATAATTTATAATTTTTATTGTGCATGTATTAATGGGACACTTCTCCTCCTACAGTGATTTCCCTTTAATTTTTTTTATTGTAGTTTTTTAATCGTTTTTGACTCATAAATAGTTTTTAGTGTGATTTTTTTTTATGATTGAATATATTATAGTTATTTAAAATATTTTATAAATTTTTTAGAAAATTATGAATAATTTATAATACTGAAAACTAAGTTCAAACATATTGTACGCATAATTAATTTTTTTTTATACGCGTAGAAAGCAATATGTTTGAATCTAATTTTCAGTACTGTAAACTATTCGGAGTTTTCTAAAAAATTTGCAGGATGCTCTAAACAACTACAATATACACAATTATAAAAACAATTACGCTAAAATCTATTTACGAATTAAAAATTCTAAAAAACCTTACCGATATAGCTTAAATAACTCCTATACTATAATTGTTTTGTAATAAGGCAACTCTTTTCCTTATTTTGGAGCGCTTTCTTCTGCAGCTGCACTCCCTTCGACATCTATTAAACAAATAACAAAACAATAGTATAAAATTTGCTAATGTGCGCCTTTTTTTTATTTAATTAAAAGTGGCTTCTTTTTGACAAAGAAAAAGAATTTAGGAGCGGGGTTAGCAATTATATTTTAGCTCTAATGTTATTATTGACACATTTATTTTAATTATGTAAATATTTATTTAGATCTCAAATTCAATAAATTTTTTATGTTTTGTCATCCATCATGGACAATAATTTTTATTGTGTAATTTTGATTTTCAATTAATGTCCAACTAATGAGTACATGATAAATGCTTTATAATTAATTAAATTATTTGTCTAATTTTATTATCTTTATTTAAATATTTTAAATGATGTGTCATACATTTATTGATATTGAGATCAAAATTTTGAAATTGGACAGATGAGGTGATCTTCCAATTTGCATCCCTAAATATGACACACACTTCTCATCTTATTTATAAAATTTCCTAGCAAATTCAATATTATTAGTTTTTGTATGTAATTTTATCAAATGATTGTTTAATAAATTAATTATAATTTCCTTTTGTATTTATAACATGATTGTTAGTTGAATTTATCATGATTGGCAAAATTATTGTTACTTTTGGTAATTAAGTCCTAAATTTAAAAATAATAATTAAATCTGTATTTTTAAAATTGTAGGAAACTTTTGATAGCATTGCTAGTTTATCTCAAATTTTCAATATAGTCTTTAAATTTATCATTCATTATCTACCAAACACACATAATTAAAAGGATATATAATTGGCTAATTTTACAAAATTTAAAACTAAATACTCATTAAATTAAATAATATAATCAAGAGGAAAAAAATAATTCAAATATCATTTTATCAATTCTTGAAAAATTTACAAAATCATCGTTGGCAATTTTCTTTGTCCTATAGTTTATCCATTATACATATAGATCTTTTTTTGTTTTTGTTTTTTTCTTAATATTGTACAATTCATACTATTGCTCCTTTTATAGTTATTTTTAGCAAGTAAAAAAGGTTCAATACTTTGCCCATCACCCTTGGTGGGGTAAAGCCAATGGGGTTCAAACACTCTGCTCAACTATGTATATATACATATATTTGTCATTGTTGACGGTAGTATTGGTCCTCTAAAATGGTGGTGCTGCTGTGGTTTCGGTTTCCTTTCATGAGAATGTCCGTCACTCCTTCTCCCATACATTGACGGAGACCGGGACAGAAGGTGGTAGTACCATTTTAAGAAATTACATGTAAAAAAATAATTAAAAAATTATTGCTCATATATGGCCTTTGAAATGGCCTCCCAAGTCATTTTGCTCTCTGGCTTCGTCATTGCTCCCATAGTTGTTCATAGTGCGTTAATTGTAAATAAAATTAAAAATCATTATCATGTTTTATACTAAAATTTATACATCACTTGAAACATGTAATGATATTAAAAAAAATTCAATACATGTGAGATGTGTTAAATTGTTAATTGATAGATGTATACAACTATCTTTTATCTTAAATTCATTCCTTCAACATTATTCGCAAATACATTGACCTCTAAGAGAAAAAAAGGGGCTTAAAGTGAAGGATCAAAATTGACATCATAAATTTGGAGAGAGAGAAAGAATGAGGAGGAGTAAAGAGAATTCTTTCTTTTGATAAGTAGAAGAGATGAAATTCAAAAAAAAAAAAAAAAAACAAATATACTCATAAAAATACTAATATAATTCTTATGAGTGCATGGTGTTTTTCTGTGCTCTCAAGTAATTTTACATAACAAACCAGAATTAGCTTACATTTTTGTACACAGCACCCACCCATCTTCTATTGTAGGCGCATTTTAGCCTAACCTCCAACTCCAAACCCCATTAGAGATAATATTTTTTTTATCTACTCTCTCTTTCTCTCTCTTCCATTCCATCGGTTACATTATTATTATTGCCTTTTAGCTAAAAAAGAAAAGAGCTTCATTTTCATTTGTATTACTTTTTTTTTTTAATTTTAAATAAAATTAGTATAGTTGGACTTGTCCATTGATTTTGTTTCACTTGAAGCTTTAGCCTTTCTTTACACCCAATTCCTCTGTTTCTTCTCTGTCCTTCTCATTCCCTTCTTCCAACCCCATCTGCTTTATTCTCTCTCAGTATTTAAGTTCCATTTTTGTATTCTTTCCTAAAGAAAAGAAAAAAAATAAAATAAAAGTGGAACTGGGTTTGTTGCTTGAGTGAAGGAAGAATCATTTGAGGTTCAGATCTAGCTGAGCTGAGTTTGTTTCAGGTAATGGACACTTACCGAAAAGAGGTCTCTTTTGGTTTCTTGGTCTCTCTCTCATTGACTTGAGTTAAGAAGAAGAAGTAGAAAAAAAAACCCATTTCTTGTTTTTCTTCTTTTCTCCTTCTTTCTCTTCTTTTGAGCTTTTTTGTCAAGCCTCCTTTTCTTCTTCTTCTTCTTCTTCTTCCATTTTGACCTCTGTTTCTGAGAACCAGTTTTCTTGGGTTTTGTCAAAAAGAAGAGCCCACCATAGAACTCGGGTTCCTTTCAGTTTAGAGAGAGAAAGAGAGATCTGCGAAAGAAAAACAACAAAAAAATGTTGGCTTTAGGGAGTCCTACCATCGGTGTCCGTACAAGTACTACTTGCAATGTTTTACTCAGAGAGCTTCAGGTATGGTGTTTCTCTGTTTATTTTTATTTTTCTTCTGTTTCTTTACAATTTGGGTTCTCTTTCTTAGCTTTTACTTTGTATTCTGGTTGAAATTTGCTTTTCAATGATGAGGTTTTTATGCAAAACTTTATTGTTACTGCTCTGTGGAAAAGTTGAGTTTTGATTATTATTCAAAATAGAGTCTCGTGAAGCTATAGTTTAGAGTACTTTTAATGTGCTTTCGAAATATTACAGTAAAGCATATTGAAGGGTTCCTTGTAATGATTTTTTTTCCTACTTGGGTTTTGCCAATTTCTCATCATTTTAATTGTTTTTTTCTTCCATACCTCTGTGAGAATACATATAAATAAATTAAAACTTGTTCTCCGTTTAAAGGGAAATAATTATTGTTGTTGAAGAGGGGTTTTCATAAATTTGTTGAATTATTAAGATAATACTATTGTTGGTTTTCAAGGACAGTAAGCAGTCTAAGGCTCTGAGTTGACTTCATATTTTATTTTTCCAATATTAGGTCTGTGGAGATATATTAATTTCTCTTCCTCCATTTTATATTCTCTTAGAATTTATTGTTTTATTTTTTTATTTTTGATTTAAATGTTTTTCTTACACATTGTTTTTTAAATGTTATATTTCATTATAATTTATGTCTTCTTATTGAGGGATGATAATTGGTGAAACGAGGTTGTTGAGAGATATATTCTTTATAAATTTGAAGACTTTGATGTTTCTGCACATACCAAATTTGATGGGCTGGAAGAAAAGAGTATAATTTTCTAGATTCTTAGAATATTTATTTAGATATTCAGTTGGCACATAGTTTTCCAAAAGATAAAAAAGACCAAACAAGAAGATAAATTCTTAATCTCTTTTCTGTAGGGAAAACAAAAGATACAATGGCAGTTAGCTAAATTTCCATATTCTTTTAACTGTTTTCCTTAATGATTTGTTTGGAAAACAGCAAATATGGAATGACATTGGCGAGACTGAAGCAGACCAAGACCGCATGCTACTTGAGTTAGAGAGAGAATGCTTAGATGTTTACCGGCGGAAGGTTGATGAAGCTGCCAATTGCAAGGCACGCCTTCATCAATCAGTTGCTGCCAAGGAAGCTGAGCTTGCAACTCTCGTGGCTTCTCTTGGAGAACTCAATATTCATTCCCCGGTAATGGCCGCACCTTTTTCACCATTGTTTGTTTTGCCTCCATTTGTAGCTTACTCTTTCTATTTCCTTTGATTATATGTTAATAAATGTGGAGTATCTAGTTTAGCCTCACTTCCTACAACTTCTCTGCATGCTTATAGATCAGTTTCACTAGTTTTTCTCAAGATTTAAGTAGGCCTTAAGTTGACATGCCGACAAAACATGCTTATTGCAGTCAGAGTAAGGATATAACAATATAATGCCCAACTGTAATAATGTCAATAATGCAGTATAGTAAGCTTCCTATTGAAATTATTTATCTACTGGGAAAATTAAAACCACTACCTAATTGTTGAGTTGTCTTGCTGACATTTGACTTCTCACTTCTACCTAGTATAATTTCGGTTTTCTTAGACCCTCGTCTTCCTTATTATATAGTTCACCATTTGTCCCTGATTTGCTAGCTCTACTGTTGCAATCCATTTCTCTTGTTTTTTTATTTGTAAACCTATTTGCTGCAACTGGTGCTCAAGGTCCATAGGGGTCATTATACTCTTACCTTGGTTGGAAAGATAGTATTTTGTTGGTTATCATAATTGGTTATATGATATATATGTTCAAGAGCACTGAATTTAACCCACAAGGCTGTGTAATCTGTCCACTTGAAGTTTATATTTAAGTTGTAATCTCATAAGCTTTATATTTTTATATATATTCTTGGTGAGCCTGAGAATCTTAGTCTTAAGTCAGTATTATTTATTGCAATCTCTGTTGCTAATGTTAACCTCGTATAATCTATACAGATTCAGACAGAGAAGAGGTCAAAATCATTAAAAGAAAAACTTTCGTCTGTGGCGCCACTGGTGGAAGATCTAAAAATGAAAAAGGAGGAAAGGATGAAGCAATTTTCAGATATAAAGACACAGATTGAGAAGATCAGTGGAGAGATTTCTGGATACAGTCATATCGACAATTCAACAATTGGTTCATTATCCCTGGATGAACAAGATTTATCTCTAAGAAAGCTAACTGAATTTCAAACTCATCTTCGCACTCTTCAAAAGGAAAAGGTAATTCATAGTTACCCTGACATGTACTTCTCCCCTTTTTGCTTTAGAGGTTAGTTTGTCATCTCAATATTCCAATTCGATCTAAAATTTACATATTCCAAAATCTGAAACTAATTTTTGATAGGTCTCATGTGAAAATTTGGGCAAAAAGTTTTTACTTCTCAATTCTTCTGTATATTCTCACACTATTCTTCAAAAGTTCATTGCAGCATTTGATTAAACACAATTTAGCTAAAAGTGTGGTGTTTTTAATATTTTGCTGAAGTTACTGTATAGTCAATATAATTAACTGAAAGGATGAAGAGATAAAATTTAGTATATTCTGAGAAGGTATATTTTGTTATAGATGCTTTTAATTGTCGATTTATTTCTGATTTTCGCCTATATATTCTGATCATCTTCATGTACTGTTATTTGGACAGTCTGATCGCCTTCACAAGGTTTTGGAGCATGTCAATGAGGTCCACTCTCTCTGTGCTGTGCTTTGTTTGGATTTTGGCCAAACTGTAAGTGACGTGCATCCAAGCTTGCAGGGGACGAGCATAGAACTATCCACAAACATCAGCAATAGCACATTGGAAGGGCTGGAACTGACAATTCTCAAATTGAAAACAGAAAGAAAAGCGAGAATTCAGAAGGTATTGCTCGTGTCTTGTTGTCTTGGTAAATGCTTATTTACTTTCTCTTCTACATCTATAGTAAAACCTTTTTTCAATTTCAGCTGAAAGATATTGTGGCATCATTGTCTGAACTTTGGAACTTGATGGATTCATCAAGAGAAGAAAAGAATAACTTTTCAAGGATTGCTTTTATCCTTGGAAAATCAGAATCAGAAATTACAGAACAAGGTTTTCTTTCAATGGAGATCATTGAGCAGGTGTGAAAGTGGTTTCAATATGTTTAATTTTAATTCTTACAG
This sequence comes from Humulus lupulus, assembly GCF_963169125.1. Classification (NCBI taxonomy): domain Eukaryota; kingdom Viridiplantae; phylum Streptophyta; class Magnoliopsida; order Rosales; family Cannabaceae; genus Humulus; species Humulus lupulus. The sequence continues at coordinate 275,052,577 of NC_084795.1, read as the reverse complement.
GTTAGATCCTCAAGTTTCATATTCTCTTTGACAGGCGTCCCAAGAAGTTGAGAGGCTCACTAAATTAAAAGCAAGCAGAATGAAAGAACTTGTGATTAAGAAGAGATCAGAATTGGAAGAAATATGCCGAGTTACTCATATTGAGCCTGATCCTAGCACGGCTATTGAGAAATCAACTGCGATGATAGATTCAGGTATACACTTGGATTATTTCTCATAAAAGCTAGTATTTGTTTGGCAAGAGATATTTGGGAATATGAATATGATGTTTCTGTTCAGGTCTGGTAGATCCATCAGAACTCCTCGCAAACATTGAAGCACAGATAGTAAAAGCTAAAGAAGAGGCTATAAGCCGAAAGGAAATAATGGATAGGATTGACCGGTGGCTGGCTGCTTGCGAAGAAGAAAATTGGCTTGAAGAATATAGCCTAGTAAGCCAGAATTTGTTGCACATAATCTTTCAACATACAATGATAGGGCTATACCCCATAACTGCACATGGGTTATTTCTCTTTCTATCTCTCTTTCACACACAAACACAATGCTAGATTTTCATATTCCACATCCACATAGGTCACAAGTTATATTTAATTTGTGTAACACTGAAATTTAGTTGAGGCTCTGATTACTGTTTTGAGTATCTTGTTTGTCCTTGCTCTAAAGGTTTATAATTAAATTCCAGGATCATAACTGCACATGGGTTATTTCTCTTTCTATCTCTCTTTCACACACAAACACAATGCTAGATTTTCATATTCCACATCCACATAGGTCACAAGTTATATTTAATTTGTGTAACACTGAAATTTAGTTGAGGCTCTGATTACTGTTTTGAGTATCTTGTTTGTCCTTGCTCTAAAGGTTTATAATTAAATTCCAGGATCACAACCGGTACAGTGCTGGAAGAGGTGTTCACATAAACCTTAAACGTGCAGAACGAGCTCGAGTGACTGTAACCAAAATTCCAGGTATTGTCTTTTTTGGTAATCTATCATTTTCTGAGGACTTTGTGCATGGAGCTAGCTAACCAGGTCTTTTTGCAGCAATGGTGGACAACTTGATAAACAGAACTTTGACATGGGAAGATGAAAGGAAGAAGTTATATCTTTATGATGGGGTGAGTATTTGTTTTTTCTCAATTTTTTTTTTTTTTTTGCTAACATGTGGATATGTCATGTTATATTTGTGATTTATGCTAACATTAAGTCTTACATAAACAACTTTTCTAGGCAAGGTTGGTATCAATACTGGAGGATTACAAGCTCAGTAGACAACAGAAAGAAGAAGAGAAGAGGAGATACAGGGTAATTTATCTTATCTTATGTCTCAGAGTTTAGTGGGCATAAGATTTTGAGTTATGAAACTTAAGTAGAATCTTCTCAATGATTTGTTTTTTCTTTGTGTTTACTTTTTATCTCATTTTATAGGACCAAAAGAAGCTCCAAGATCTCCTCCTCACAGAGAAGGAATCAATATATGGATCTAAACCAAGTCCTAGGAAAAGTAACAGCTTTAGAAAGCCAAACGGATACCGTGCAAATGGTAATGGCTCAATGACTCCCACCCCTCGTCGAAGCTCAGTTGGCAGTGCAACTCCTGAACTCATGACACCCCGGTCATATTCTGGTCGCCAAAATGGTTACTTCAAGGAAATGAGAAGATTGTCTACGGCACCATTGAACTATGTGGCCATATCTAAAGAGGATACAATGTCATATGCATCTGTATGCGGGTCTGAGCTAGGATCTCCTCCGCATGGTTGAACTTCAAAATTTTAAAAACGGTTCGTCTCTCTGACTTTAAGATCTCATCTCGTTCAGTGTGTAATCGCCAAAAGAACAAACATAGAAACTCACACTTGCATGCATCATTTCTGTGCTTGCAGACGCCTTCTTTCGAGTGTGTTATGTTGGGAAATGGAAAAATGATGATACTATTGTGCAGGAACATGCTAGAGGATAGTACACGCAATTAAAGCCTTGTGAATATGGAAGGAACTGTACACTAAGATTGTAATTTGTTAGGATTACATGGGGGAGATGAGTGTGGTAGCTAACAATTCGAGCACATAAAAATTTCGATCTTGGCTGGTTGGAAGAAGTTTACTCTGGAAAAAGATGGTGCCTTTGGTAGTAGATTTACATTTTGGAACATGTTTTATAGTAAGTAGTACTGACCATGTTCATGTTCATGTATTTTGCTTTTGTTCTTTTTATTTCATGAATTCTTGTGTATATATATATATGTATACCTGAGTGAATATTATCATTTTATGTGGGCAAGTTTGGTGTCTTTAGAGAGAGATGCATAATTTTTGTTTGTTTGTTTGGTTCTGCCCAGAGTAACTTTTTGAGCCTTGTGTTTCTCTTGCGCTTTTGATTGGTTTTCTTAATTTATTGTCACAGGTCAATGAACATGTTTTTTTTTAATTATTATTAATTAGATGATAATGTTGTTAGGTTGAGTTCAGTGATTAGAAAACTTGTGGGACAACCAATTGTGAAACATATAGTAATTATAAGCATAAAATGTGGTGGTTACTGATTAGGCAATCACGTCATAACAAACTGTAATCACAAAAGATTAGGAAAATTTATATTAAAGAAGAAATTAAGGAACAATGCCCTACAAAAAACGACGACGAAAAGAGGATAGGGCATGGACTTAAGTACCTAACTCAATCAAACCAACAAAATAGTTTAGATAAACTATAAAATGAATGAGTTGATTTGTTATTAACAGACTGAGAAAATAAATTGAATACAATGTTGTAATTATCTTTTTCTTATGATTGGTATACATGAAGTAATGAAAACAAGTGAATAAGAATGATATTAGAATTGGAATGGAATAAGATTTAAAATTAATAAAAAAATTATTTATTAATTTTTTTTGGGTCATCTATTGAAATGACCTTTCAATTTTGGATGAAATAACCATTTTAGTACTTTAGCTTCAACCAAATAAAGGATATGAAATGCCAAACAGGATCTAAGATAAATGATATAATTTTATACAACTATTTTAAAGTTTTTTTGTAGGATTAATTATGGCATGTTTGGAAAATTGAATAAAATGTAGTATTCATTTTTTTATTAAATACTATAACAAAATGACATAATAAAAATTAGACAGTCAAATCTTAATAATGTTTATTGTTCAAATGACTCTTTATTATAACTTAAGATAGATATTTTGATTATCCAACATGGATAATTTGGTTTAGTTTTGCTCTAGTTGAATCACTTTTTGAATCACATTAATCAGCTTTAAAATGAGACAACTGATTTAGTGAAGCAACTAGTTTCGTCTTAAGGATTTGCTTGAAATCTTGGTTATTCATCCAATCTTTTATTTAGAGATGCCACATGAGGAACCGCCCCTAAGAGGAACAGACATTCTTCATCTAAATAGGGACAGAAGCATGGAATACAAGACCATTTAATTTGTCTATATATTTTTTATTATCAAATATCTTTATTTATGTGTTTTTGTAGTATATTATTAATTTTTAAAGATTTTTAATTTTATTTAGAATAATACTCAATATTTTGAATTATAAACATTATCTAATATTTTAATTTTTATATAATTCACCTATTTTATATTTAAAATTAATTTGTTAAATAATTAGATCTTTGTGGGGATTTTTTGCCCCAACTCCAACAAAAGTATATAAGAATGGAAGTGAGAACAAGGATTAAAATAATAAATGAGACCGAAAGAACATTTTCCGCTAATTTATTATTCCATCTATACTTTTAGACTTTGGTTGTCATTACTTATGCTTTTAACTTTGGGCTTCTCAAAAAGCTTTTTTTTTTAGATGCTCCAAAGAATAACTTCACTGGGAAGAGCTTTCTCCACTAAAAAGCTAAAGTGGATAAGAAATCCAATCAAGCATTAAAAGTAGCTTTTAAATATTTTTAGGCTCAAAAGTGTTTATTTAAGCTAAGCCAACCAAAGTTTTATTTTGTCCACTATGAATTCACCAGCCTAGTTTGCTTCATAAGAAGCAAATCCAAGACGCTTTCCTTGGGAATGAGTCTTCTAAAAAAATTTCAAGTGATTTTAATTTAGTATTTTAGGAATTTTTAAAAAATATGACTTTTATACTATTAATGTGCAAAAATATGAGAATTATACTTTTCTTAATTTGTATAGGAAAATTTATTGAACAAGGGTTTATGCACTTTTAGACCCTGTGTTTTGGCTCATTACCTGTTTGGACTTTGTGTTTTGATAAATTACTTTTTGGACCCTGTATTTTCTAAAATAGTTCAAATAGACTACTAAACCCTATTTTGATCAAAGTTTTTTTAACTAAAATCACAAATAATTCATCAAACTAACAACTCAGAACAAAAATATAGTCATTCTGCCTAAGAACTGTGTTGCTATATTCAATTTTTTGTTCATCAAAATCAGGTTTAGGGACTTATTTAAACAATTTTACAAAATACAGGGTTCAAAAAATAATTTATTAAAACACAGAATCCAAACAGGTAATGAGGCAAAACACATGGTCTAAAAATGTATAAACCCAATTAAAGTATGAGAAACATAGTAGCTAACTAAAATATGAAAATACCACATTTTTTATCATAATTATGTTTTATTTGATTTTGAAGGAAATTTTATTTTATTTTTCAGTTTTATATTTTTTCTTTCATTTTTTAATTATTTTTTCCGTTATTTTTTCTTCCATCTTTCCCTTTTCTTTTTTTTCTACCTATTTTTTTTCATTTTTTTTTCTTTCCATTTTTTTATTATTCTTCTCATTTTTATTCATTTATCTATTTTTTTCTTTCATTTGTATTGTTTTGTTTTTTTTGTTTATATTTTTTCAGTTTTCTTTTTTTTTTATTCATTTTTTACCTTCTATTTTTTTCTTCATTTTTGTATTTATTATTTTCTCATTCCATTTTTTTTTCTTTTTTCACACATATAAGCTTTTTTTCTTTCTATTTTTCTTCTTCCATTTTTTTTTTCATTTTTTTATACCAATTTTTTCTTTCATATTTTTTTTCTTTCCATTATTTTTCTTCTTCTTATTTTCATTTTTTTTTTCATTCATCTGTTTATTCATCATTTCTTTTGTTTTGTTTTTTTTCTTCATATTTTTTTAGTTTTATTTCCTTCTTTTTTCTTCATTTTTTGTACTTATTCTTTTCTCATTCCATTTTTTTTCACACATATTTTAACATTACATAATTATTTTACTATTTTTTATTTATTATCTTTTATTATTATAGTTTTTTCCACTATATATAAAAAAAATTCAAATCAATTTTTTCAGCATTTTATTTTTACTGTAACTTGTATAAGAACACCAAAATTTGGAAAGAAAACTAATAAAAATATGAAAACGTGAATGGGTAACCAGTTACCCTGATAGAAACGTTCAAATTTAAACAAAATTATATGAAGAAGATGAGAGAAAAGGGAAAGGGGGTGGATCTGATTTTTTTTTCTATCTTCATATATGTGGTAGCTGGTTACCTTCCCGTTCGTTGTGTGTATATTTTTGGGGATAACTGGTTACCGTCACGTTTTGTGTGTGTATATTTCTGGGTTCTTTACGGTAACTGGTTACCTATGTTACTAAAATCATACTTACTTCTTTTTTTTAATGAAGAGTTCTTCCTATTTTCCCTTCAAACTTGATGTTTATTTTCATATTTAATATGAGTAATCCGTCACCCCTCTTATAGTAACTGGTTACCCCTCTTATGACAGAAAGTTACTCCTCTCAGGATAATTGGTTACCCCTCCTGGTACATGCTATTTAACCTAGCTCTAGGATTTTGTTTACATAACTATCAAAGATCAATCAAGTAACTGGTTACCTTACCCAGGATTTGGAAAAAGAAACGTACAATCTAAAAAAAAATTGCAAAACAACCAAAGAAAATTTTAATATAAAATTAGTAATATCAAAATAATATAAAAAAACAAATAAGCTAAAAAATAATAATCAAATTACAAATATATCATTCCAAATTAATAAAACTTGATTAAGAGTAAAACTATGACATAAACAACCTTTTATACAAAAATATGAGAAAGTAAACCCATAAAAGTGATATTTCTTAAAAGAAGCCACAGATTAGCTTTTTTTGAAAAAAAACCATATTTTTGCACTCTATTAAAATTCTCATATAAAATGTAATTTCGTCTATTTTTTATGTGAAATCAAACAAAAAAAATGATAAAATATGTTTTTTTTAGATAATAATAGAATTAAATTCTGTACAATTTTATCTAATATTGGAAATCAAAATATAAAGGAATATTTGCGGCATAAATACCCAGTGTTTCATACTTGTTACAGTTAAATACTTAATCTTTTATTTTTACGACAAAAAGTATCAAATGTTCAATATATGTTAAAGATAAATACATATTTTCTTTTGCGGCAAAAATACCTAAAGTTGTTAAAACATTACTTCTGTAAGTACCTCCTCTGTTAAGCATGTTAACTAAGTAGTCATTTGTCACTTGTAATTAATCAATTTCATATATTTTTTTAAAAAATATTTTAAATAATAAAATCAATTAAAAAGACATTTTAAATTAATACATATTTAGAAAATACATATTTTAAGGTATGGCTGTTCATTGGACCATATCCAATGTTTTTGGATCCATCCAGATCCAATCCAATTATGCATTGGATGTTGGATTTCTCCAACCGATCAAATCCAATACTGTATGCTCAACCGAACCGATCCAAAAATTCATTGGATTGGATCGGTTCCATCCAATGGATATGAATCCCTGTATTGGATCGGGTCCATTCAATATTTTTGATCCAATATTTATTAGATCGGATTAGATCCATCCAATATTAATTAGATTGATTGGATCCATCCAATCCGATCCTTAGAAGAGTTAAACTTGATTTTTCACATAAACGACTAATATATTAGTTCAAAACATTACAGTAAATGTAATAAAATATAATATATTTTAACTTAAAAAATATAATAATATAATAATATTAATATTAATATATTACAGTAAATATAATAATATATTTTTTATCTGAATATTAATTGGATGGTATTGGATCATTATTGGATTGGATCGGTCGGTTGGATCCATTGGATTTACATATCATCCAAGAACCGACCGATCTAATATTGGATTTTTAAAAATGTCATCCGATCAAATCCAATCATGATTGGATATCCAATTTTTAGCAGTCGGTTGACATTGGATCGATCGGTTTGTTATTGGATCGGATCGTTTCTGCACAACCTTATTTTAAGGATATAAATACCTAAATTACGGAGTGATATATGTTATACCCAGATTTCGAGCCATAGTAAATATGACCTCGAAAGCTGAGTTCGCATTAAATGGTCTCGTGAGGGTTAGGGTATGCTCTACGATTGTAAATCGAGCCTGCAAAGTATGATACAGACCTCGAATATGGTGACCTCGAAACGATCGCGATCTCGAAGGTAGCTCTGAGAGCCCATCTTCAGGAACAACTTCGGAGCAGGGATCTCGAGCTCGATATGCTATCTCGAAAGAAATGTTAGCTCGGGAGATGTCAGTGGCTCGCACAATGACGTGAAACCTGAGATGCTGAAGCCTTGGAGATACGCTATGATCACCTTGAATATCTACAAGTATTGTAAATATGAGATGTAATCCCCATTTATTGATGTAAATCCCCAAGAATCGTGGGATATTATTTAGTCAGTTATGCGTTTCCTGATCTTTGGGGAACGTTTCCTTTTATATCTGATTATTGGCATTTAAAGCCATTTATTTTTATTCACAAAAGAGTAACTACCCAAAATATGTGGGATAGTATTCTGCATCCTTCTCTATAAATAGAGAAGTCATGCACCATTGTAGAGGACCGAAATTCTGATCCTTGAGAGAAAACTCTGGAGAATTCATGCTAAAGAATTGTTCAGAGATAATCTTGAGATTAATAACAGAGACTCGTGGACTAGGCAGATTTAACTGCTGAACCACGTAAAAAACCGTGTGTTTGATTTGTTTGTTCCGTTTGGCCATCGTTATTCATCGTTTTTGTGCTCTTCTTTTATCTGTTGACGAAAAAACGGCGTCAACAATATATGTTTGGTAAGTCAACACTCAACAACTCCAACAGATGAAGTACTGACAAAAACAATGTTTTAGCAATTTTGGGTATTTTCACCGCAAAAAAAAATATTAGGTATTTATCTTTAACATATATTGAACATTGATTATTTTTGTCGTAAAAATTAAAAATTAGATATTTAATTGTAGCAAGTATAAAACATTGAGTATTTATGCAGCAAATACCCAAAATATAAAAGTACACCAACGTTATATTTTCATGAGTATCACCAAATGTATTAATTATGGTGCCAAGAACCATGCATGTCCAAAATATTTATTTCTTCTTATACTTTTATTCGATAATGTGATATAATAGGACCAACTATAAATATTTGAATATATAAATATAGATTATATATATCTATACTATTAGTAAAAGAGTAGCTTTTGGTTCATCTTTTTTTCTATTTTCACCCATTAATTATTTTATATATTACTTTTGCTGTCTAATAAAAAAATATGTAATTTTTCATTTAAATAAGGTTATTTAGGTAGTTTGATGTTTTTTTTTTAAAGCATTTTGCCCGGCACAAAAAAAAAAAAAAGTGGCTCTTCGTCTATTTTTTCTTCCCAATTTTACTTGTGTACAATCTTATATTTACTTTATTTAATATAACGAAATTGCATATTTTTTTTAATTACGTATGTCTATTTAAGTAATTTTACGCTTTTTTTATTTTGGAGTGTTGTGAATTTTTTACCTTTTCACTAGCAAACAGATTTCGAAAAAAAAACTCGAACAGTCCAAAACAAAAATGTGTGATATTACTTAAATACCCAAATCTAATATAGAAATTATATTTTTTATGAAAACAAGATAAAGTAAATATAAATTAGCATAAGGTTAAAAATGGCAAAAATGTGGCAAAAATTAGCATAAGGTTCTCCTCAGCTTTGTGTGATATTACTCTTTCTCTCTCCTCACTTTAGGGAGGATACCAAACACAGTTCGAATCCGACGAAAGCTCAAGCTCGATAGAGGAATAGAAAGGGCAAGCATACCTAGGCTCCATAATTATTTTTTTCTTTGCTCTTTAGCAAGTTTCTACCCACTCTATAATTTTTTACATCCTTCTATCTCTTTCTCTTGCTACCTCATAATTTTCATCGTTATCTAAAATTTAATTCATGACCAGCACGACGTATTTATTAAAGGTAAGGCTGCCAGAAAAAAATAAAATAAAATTACCAAAGCACTCACTGCTTTGTTATAGTACGCTCAACTGGTATACTTGGGGTTATAGCTGAATCGGTCCTTATTCATTTCAATGGCGGCGCCGCTTCATACCCTCAAGATCGTCGAGCAAAGCCAGGTCTCTCCGCCACCGGGTTCGGTGCCCACCACCTCTCTTCCTCTCACTTTCTTCGATTTACTATGGTACGTTTGTTGTCCCATGCAACGCCTCTACTTCTACCAATCCCCTCACCCAACCCAATTCATCTACCAAACTCTCCTTCCCAATCTCAAAAACTCACTCTCTCTCACTCTCAAACACTTCTTTCCCTACGCCGGAAATCTCATCTGCTCGCCCTCTCCGGCCAGACCCCACATCCTCTACACCGAAGGAGACTCCGTTCCATTCACCATCGCCGAGTCCGACGCCGAATTCGATCGTCTCGTAGCAGATTACCCCCGAGATGTCCAAGAACACCACCCCTTTGTAACCAACCTGCCGCCGACACGGACCGAGGGTGACGCGCGCGTGGTTCCTCTCATGGCCCTGCAGGTTACCGTTTTTCCCAACTCGGGGATCTCTATTGGGGTGACGTTTTGCCACATGGTGGCTGATGGGAGAGCTTTCCACCACTTCATGAAATCATGGGCCTCCGTTTGCAAGTCAAACGGGGATCTGAGATTCATTGAAAAGTCCATGCCGTTTCACGGTCGAGTTTCGATCAAGATCCCCTGTGGTGTGGAGTGTGACGTGTTGAAATCTTTTTGGGACTGGGCTTCGGTTGAGAAAGAGGATCTCGGCCCAATGTATCTTATAAAGCTAGCTGGTAAAGTTCGGGCCACTTTCAATTTGGGCCAAGCCCAAATAGAGAGACTGAAGCATTGGGTTAAGAATCAATTCACCGAGGAGGAATTAGAGACGTTACACATCTCAACATTTGTGGTCACTTGTGCTCTATCATGGGTTTGTTTGATCAAATCTTCACAATCGATGGAATTGACCAAATTTTCAAAAGAAGATGAGCCTTACTTCTTCGCTTTCGTTGGAGATTGTAGAAACCGCCTTGAGTCTCCAATACCCAACACCTATTTTGGAAACTGCCTTGCGTTTTGTTTCCTATCAGTCAATAGGAACGAGCTATTAGGAGAGAAGGGAATTGTGGCTGCTGCAAAAGGGATTGGGAAAAGAGTGAAGCAATTGGAGTGTAATGGAGCTTTAGAAGGAGCAGAGAATTGGATGCAAGAATGGAAAGAAATAGTAGACAAGTATAAATTTTTTACCGTGGCAGGGTCACCGAAATTGGGTATTTATGATACAGATTTTGGGTTGGGAAGGCCTAAAAAGACTGAATTGCTTCATACTGATGTTTCTGGTGCCATTTCTCTATCAGACAGTAGAGAGAATGAATTCGGGGTTGAGGTTAGCCTGGCAATAAGCAAGGCTCAAATGGATTGTTTCAGTTCTATAATGGAGGACAATCTTCAATTGGTGATGATCTAAGATTATAAATATAGAAATGATACATGCTATATCCAAACCCAAAGCTATGGAATTTGGGCGTGGGTCTTTTGTCGAAATGGAATCACCTTACTCTTTTTTTTTTCTTTTTCTTTCTGTTCAATTGTAGATGATGCTTTGACTTCAAACTGACTCCTCTACTACTCCTAGACAATTTCTTTTTTAATGTTTCCATAATACGAGACACTATATCCAACACTAATAGTTGCAATTTAATATATTTTAATTGAAATATATAAATTTCGATATTAATTATACCAATAATAATACATAATATTAAGTGTGTTATAGCAATATTCTTTCATAAATCTTCAACAAAAACTTTATTATAACTGAACTTATAAATCTACTCAAAAAAAATGTATATATATATGTTTATGATCACGTGTTATACCACTAAATTATGTTTATGATCACGTGTTAATACAAATATGTATATATATATATATTTTTTTTTCAAATTATATTAATATATTATTTTTCATCATTACTTTTTTTAGTTTTTCTAAAAAAAAACAACAATACTATTTTTCGTGTCAAAAATTGAGATAAAATTCCCTTAAAAAACATTGAGATAATTAAAAAGAGAGAGAAAATGTGATAGCAGTCCTCTACAATTGTTAGTTGTCATTGCATTTTTTTTTAATTAACAAACCTTTTACTAAGTATTGCATTGCATTGACTATACAATACTTTTTCTGGTGCTAGACTAATTAATATGATTATGTTACATTTGTAACAATAATTTTAGTAGAAATAGAGTGATGTATATTAATAGAACGAACTAGAATCCTTTGTCAACTATGTTGGTAAGTGTAGATGTGGACATCCAGTCTCGTTGGTCGGGACAACAATAATGTATGTATGTGAAATAAATGAAATTATTTAATAAAATTTTAGTGTTATCAAATTGCTTTCATTTCGCCATTAAAATATAGTCGAGTTTAATCACTTAAAAGGTCGGATATGATATTTTTGGGATGTTAAAAACTATACATAATTAAACGTGTAATTGCTATTTTGTAGCTTAACCCAATTTAAATGGATTTAAAGTACGTACGCCTAAATAATGAACTATAGTATATGATATGTTGTGTAGAAACTATAATAAATTTATAATTTTATGATAAATAAAAGTACAAATTATTAATTATATATCAAGATTTTAGTCCCCTGTGTAAATTTATTATTTTATTTTGTCTGAAATTGTCATCAACCGAAAAAAACAAACAAAAGTGAGAGTATTCTCCTAGATTACGTATTATATAGAAAAACTCATATTCCACAGTCATATACCATTTATGGATCAAGCAAGGTTATGGGCGGACCAGCTAAGGACTAGCTGTAGCCCTCGTTGATTCAAACCCTCCTTGATAACTTTATTTGTTATAATTGTTTATAATTAATATATTATTCTATGTAAGTTAAAATAAATGAAAATTATAAAGTACCACATTATTAAAATAATGTGAAATTTTTTCTAATTCTCATCAATATAATAACTCAATTAGTTTTATCTAAACAAAATTAATTCTTTGAGACTTTTATTCTTTAAGAAGTGTAGTTTTTATTTATTTTTAGTTTATTTTAAATTATTGTATAATAATTTAAAAATTTTATAATAAAAGAATTATTGGCATTTACTCATTTAATTTTACATAAAAAAATAGGTAAATACTATTTTGGACTCTGTATTTTGCAAAAGTTACCGATTAGACCCTGTATTTTGTTAAATGACAATTTAGACCCTGAGTTTTGCAAAATGAAACAAAATGATACCCTGAGCCCGATTTTAGTCAAACTTTTTTTTATATATGACCAAAATACTCCTAGCTTTAGTTTGAATTTGATATTAATTTGATTTAAATGTATTTTTTATTTTCAAAATAAATAAAAAAATATTTTGGAAAAAACAAATTAATAAAAAAAACTGAAATGCAACAAGTTAAATAGGTTACCCATAGAAAATTAAAACAAGTTCACGCCTGTCTTTTTGCCTTCCTCACGTACGTTCACGGGCACCATTGTCGACGAAGAAAAGCTTATGATTTATGTGCATTTCGCCTTGAAGGAGTTGACCGCACAAGATTGAAGGCCACTCGAAAGGTATGTCCTTCCTCCGTCAAGCTACAGTTTCTTTTTTTTGGTATTTTTTTATCTTTCAAGCTATGGTTATGCATATTGATCGTCTTTTGGTTTTTTTTTCTTTGAAAATTTTGTTTCCTTTCGTTTTGCTTGTATTTTCATCTGTGGGTGTGAGAAAAAAATCTTCTTTGGATGGTTTTGTGCTCTGTATTTAGAGTTTTGAGTATTTTGGAAAGTTATTGATGTTTTCTTGGTGTGCAATCTTCAAGTTTTGATTTTTGACAGTATTGTACTAGAAATAAGACTTTGATTGTAAGGTCTATTTGGTCACTGTTATATTGTTGTTGGTTGGTGTGGGTTCTAATGAAATTTTTAGTCATTGATGGAGTAATGTGTTTGTTTTTTGATAACAGAAGTGGAAATGCGTCATTGTTTTATTGTTGTTGGTTGGTGTGGGTTCTAATGAAATTTTTAGTCATTGATGGAGTAATGTGTTTGTTTTTTGATAGCAGAGGTGGAAAATGCGTTATCATTATTTACAAGTACTGAATATTGAGGGCAAGCACCTCAAACTTTCAAGGTGGATTCAGAAACATACAACTTGATGGAGCTGCATAAGCACCTGTATCAGGATTTGGCTATTGATCTTCAACAATTGAGAGGAAATTCTATTTGTTTCCAAATTTTAGCTGAAATTGGAGGGGATTTATGTTAGATATTTCTGATGATAGAGATATGATGACTATGTTTAATATGAATGTTCTTGGGGACTGTATAAAGTTACATGTGACCATGGTAGAAGCACAAGCATTGGAAGTGATGGAGGAAGTAGTTGACATTGGCGTATCTGATGATGACTCGGTGGAGGTAGTAGATGCTCCAACTAGCCTTGTAGCTGCTACATCTACCCCTGCCCCTGTAGTAGTCGATTCAAATGTCTCTGTAGCTGGTACAAGTGCCCCTGCCCCTGTGGTAGCCGCTTCAAAGCCTACAAGAAAGAAAATGTTGGCTAGAAAAATTAGTCGTCCTCCTCTTCGATGGTTTTAAATCGTCAATGTAATGCCCCAAAATGGACTTAAGTACCTAACTCAATCAAACCAACAAAATAGTTTAGGCAAACTATGAAATGAAGAATTGATTTGTTATTAACAGACTCAGAAAATAAATTGGATAGAAAGTTGTAATTATCTTTTTCTTATGATTGATATACATGAAGTAATGAAAACAAGTGACTAAGAATGATATTAGAATTGGAATGGAATAAGATTTTTTTTTTTGGGTCATCTATTGAAATGACCTTTCAATTTTGGATGAAATAACCATTTTAGTACTTTAGCTTCAACCAAATAAAGGATATGAAATGCCCAACAGGATCTAAGATAAATGATATAATTTTATACAACGATTTTAAAGTTTTTTTGTAGGATTAATTATGGCATGTTGGGAAAATTGAATAAAATGTAGTATTCATTTTTTTATTAAATATTATAACAAAATGACATAATAAAAATTAGACAGTCAAATCTTAATAATTTTTATTGTTCAAATGACTCTTTATTATTAACTCAAGATAGATATCTTGATTATCCAACATGGATAATTTGGTTTAGTTTTGCTCTAGTTGAATCACTTTCCGAATCACATTAATCAGCCTTAAAATGAGAACTGATTTAGTGAAGCACCTAGTTTGGTCTTTAAAGATTTGCTTGAAATCTTGGTTATTCATCCAATCTTCTATTTTGATGCACATATATTATGTGAGGACTAGGCCACATGGGGAATTATCCTAATGAGAGCTGACATTCTTCATCTAAATGGGAACATAAGCAAGAAGTACGAGACCATTTAAATTTGTCTATATATATTTTATTATCATATATATATATATATTTTTATATGTTTTTGTAGTATATTATTAATTTTTAAAAAAAAATTAATTTTATTTAGAATAACCCTCAATATCTTGAATTATAAACATTATGTAATTTTTTTAATTTTTATGTAATTCACCTATTTTATATTTAAAATTTATTTGTTAAATAATTAGATCTTTGTGGAGATTTTTTGCCCCAACTCCAACAAAAGTATATAAGAATGGAGGTGAGAACGAAAATTAAAATAATAAATGAGACCGAAAGAACATTTCCCGCTAATTTATTATTTCATCCATATTTTTAGGTTTTGCTTGTCATTACTTATGCTTTTAGCTTTGGGCTTTCTCTTTTTGGAGATGCTCCAAAGAATAACTTCATTGGAAAGAGCTTTCTCAACTAAAAAGCTAAAGTAGATAAGAAATCCAATCAAGCATTAAAAGTAGCTTTTAAATATTTTTAGGCTCAAAAGCTAAGCTGACCAAAGTTACCAGCCTAGTTTGCTTCATAAGAAGCAAATCCAAGTGCCGTTCCAGAGTTGGGAATGAGTCTTCTAAACAAATTTCAAGTGATTTTAATTTATTTTTCTGGGAGTTTTTAAAAAATATGGCTTTTATACTATTAATGTACAAAAATATGGGAATTATACTTTTATTAATTTGTATGTGAAAATTTATTAAAAAAATAATTAATATATGAGAAATATAATTAGTAGCTAACTAAAATATGGAAATGCCACATTTTTTATCATAATTATGTTTTATTTGATTTTGAAGGAAATTTTATTTTATTTTTTTCAATTTTATATTTTTTCCTTCATTTTTTAATTATTTTTTCTATATTTTTTTCCTTACTTATTTTTTCTTCCATCTTTTCCCTTTTCTTTTTTTTTTCTACCTATTTTTTTTCATCTATTTTTTTTCTTTCCAGTTTTTCATTATTCTTCTTAGTTTTATTCATTTATCTATTTTTTTCTTCATATTTTTCAGTTTTCTTTCTTTTTTTTATTCATTTTTGTATTTATTATTTTCTCATTCCATTTTTTTTTTCTTTTTTCACACATATAAGATTTTTTTCTTCTTCCATTTTTTTCTACCAATTTTTTCTTGGGCAGGTAACCATTTGGTATCTTGTGTTTTTGCAAAGTATCATTTTGGTACCCTCTGTTTTTAATAATGCTCATATGGTACCCTGTATTTTAAAATCGTACATATTTGGTACCATAAACTCAAATTTAATTAATAAAATTTTACCAATTTAATCAAACTGTTGTCAATTATGTAAGTTCCAAATTTAAATTTAATTACTTAATTACATATAACTGATGACAGTTTGATCATATTGACAAAATTTTATCTGTCAAATCTGAGTATAGGATATCAAATATGTATAATTTTAAAATACAGGATACCATATGAGCATTATTGAAAACAAAGAGTACCAAAATGATACTTTGCAAAAACATAGGGTACCAAATGAGTAAATTCCCTTTTTTCTTTCATATTTTTTTTCTTTTCATTATTTGTCTTCTTCTTCTTCTTTTCATTTTTTTTCATTCTTCTGTTTTTTTTTCCTTCATCATTTTTTTGTTTTGTTTTTTTTCATATTTTTTTTAGTTTTATTTCCTTCTTTTTTCTTCATTTTTTATACTTATTCTTTTCTCATTCCATTTTTTTTCACACATATTTTAACATTACATAATTATTTTACTATTTTCTTTATTTATTATCTTTTATTATAATTTTTAATAGTTTTTTCTACTATATATAAAAAAATTCAAATCAATTTTTTAAGCATTTTCTTTTTACTGTAACTTTTATAAGAACACCAAAATTTAGAAAGAAAACTAATAAAAATATGAAAACGTAAATGGGTAACCAGTTACCCTGATGGGAACATTCAAATCTAAACAAAATTATATGAAGAAGATGAGAGAGAAGGGAAAGGGGGTGGATCTGACTTTTTTTTTCTATCTTCAGATCTGTGGTAGCTAGTTACCTTCCTGCTCGTTCTGTGTATTTTTCTGGGGATAATTGGTTACATTCACGTTTTGTGTGTGTATATTTCTAGGGGAAACTGGTTACCTCCACGTTCTGATGTGTGTGTATATTTCTGGGTTCTTTACGGTAACTGGTTACCAATGTTACTAAAATCATACTTACTTTTTTTTTTTAATGAAGCGTTCTTCCTATTTTTCCTTCAAACTTGATGTTTATTTTCATATTTAATATGGGTAATCCACCACCCTCTTATGGTAACTAGTTACCCCTCTTATGGCAGAAAGTTACTCCTCTTAGGACAATTGGTTAGCCATCCTAGTACATGTTATTTAACCTAGCTCTATGATTTTTTTTTACATAACTGTCAAAGATCAATCAAGTAACTGGTTACATTACCCAGGATTTGGAAAAAGAAACGTACAATCTAAAAAAAAAAAGAAAAATATGTTTATAATAAATAAAAAATAATTTTAAACACAGTTCATATTACAAAAGAAAAATTGCAAAACAATCAAAGAAAAATTTAATATAAAAAACAAATAAGCTAAAAAATAATAATCAAATTACAAACATACCCTTCCAAATTAATAAAACTTGATTAAGAGTAAAACTATGGCATAAACAACATTTTATACAAAAATATGGGAAAATAAACCCATAAAAGTGAAATTTCTTAAAAAAAAATTAATAAAAAAAATCATATTTTTGCACACTCTATTAAAATTCCCATATAAAATGTAATTTCCTCTATTTTTTATGTTGATTCAAACAAAAAAAATGATAAAATAAGTTTTTTAGATAATAATATAATTAAATTCTGTACAATTTTATCTGATATTGGAAATCGAAATATAAAGGAATATTTGCGGCATAAATACCCAGTGTTTCATACTTGTTAGAGTTAAATACTTAATCTTTTATTTTTACGACAAAAAATACCAAATGTTCAATATATGTTAAAGATAAATACATAATTTTTTTTGCGGCAAAAATACCTAAAGTTGTTAAAATATTGCTTTTGTAAGTACCTCATCTGTTAAGCATATTGACTAAGTAGACATTTGTCACTTGTAATCGGTCCATTTCATATATTTTTAAAAAAATATATATTTTAAATAAAAAAATGAATTAAAAAAACATTTTAAATTAATACAAATTTAGAAAATACATATTTTAAGGATAAAAATACCTAAATTACGGAGTGATATATGTTTGGTGAGTCAACATTCAACAACTCCAACAGATGAAGTACTCACAAAAACAATGTTTTAACAACTTTAGATATTTTCACTACAAAGAAAAAAATTAGATATTTATCTTTAACATATATTGAACATTGATTATTTTTATCGTAAAAATTAAAAATTAAGTATTTAACTGTAATAAGTATAAAACATTGAGTATTTATGCAGCAAATACTCCAAATATAAAAGTACACTGACGTTATATTTTCATGCGTATCACCAAATGTATTAATTATGGTACCAAGAACCATGCATGTCCAAAATATTTATTTCTTCTTATACTTTTATTCGATATTGTGATATAATAGGACCAACTATAAATATTTGAATATATAAATATAGATTATATATATTAATTAGAAATGATACATGCTATATCCAAAGCCAAAGCTATGGAATTTGGGCGTGGAATGGAATCACCTTACTCTTTTTTTTTTTCTTCTTTCTGTTCAATTGTAGATGATGCTTTGACTTCAAACCGATTCCTCTACAACTCTGTTATACCCAGATTTCGAGCTATAGTAAATATGACCTCGAAAGCTGAGTTCGAAATAAATGGTCTCGTGAGGGTTAGGGCATGCTCTAGGGTTGTAAATCGAGCTTGCAAAGTACGATACATGAACTCGAGTATCGTGACCTCGAAATGATCTCGATCTCGAAAGGTAGCTCTGAGAGCACCCTTATCTTCAGGAACAACTTCGGAGCAGGGGTCTTGAGCTCGATGTACTATCTCGAAAGCCACGTTAGCTCGGGAGATGTCACTGGCTCGGGCAATGATGGGAAACTTAGGAGGCAAGAGCCTTAGAGATACGCGATCGCCGCTTTGAATATCAACAAGTATTATAAACATGAGATGTAATCCTCATTTATTAATGTAAATCCCCAAGAATCGTGGGATATTATTTAATCAGTTATGCGTTTCCTGGTCTTCAGGGACGTTTCCTTTTTTATCTGATTATAGGCATTTAAAGCTATTTATTTTTATTCACAAAAGAGTAACTACCCAAAATATGTGGGATAGTATTCTGCATCCTTCTATATAAATAGAGAAGCCATGCACCATTGTAAAGGACCGAAATTCTGATCCTTGAGAGAAAACTCTGAAGAATTCATGCTAAGGAATTTTCAGAGATAATCTTGAGATTAATAACAGAGACTCGTGGACTAGGCAGATTTAACTGCTGAACCACGTAAAAAATCGTGTTTGATTTGTTTGTTTCGTTTGACCATTGTCATTCATTGTTTTTGTGCTCTTCTTTTATCTGTTGACGAAAAACGGCGTCAACAGTTTGGTGCTTTCATTGAGAGCCTCAAGCATTCATCCCTGAGAGATTCATGGCTACAAACAATCAGAACACCCCTGACGAAAGCTACCCAAGGCGTCCTGGAAAACAACCAATGGAGAACCTGGAGTCTGAGGAGAGAAGTGGGTCCTCCGATTCCCGGGGACCACCGCCTCCACCGAGGGATGAGGATATGTACTACAATCCTGAACGTTACATTCCTATTGTAGAACTGGAAAACCGGCAGTTGAAACAGCTGTTGGCAGAAGCCAACAAACGGAATGAGGAGTTGACTAGGATAGCCGCGGAGGCGCAGGTGGCTCAGCCCCCGCCTTCACGCGAAAACCAAGTCCCTCCTCCAAGGGACGTGCATGTTCCTCCCCGGAGGCCCTGTGGACGACCACGAAAAGATGCTGCCACGAGGAGGCCGACTCAACCTTCGGCACCAGCAGAGCCATCTGCTCCTCCTAGGCTCCAGAGGAATACCCGAGCTCGGGTCCCGCCTAATCCACCTGCGGAAGCGCCTGCAGGAACTGAGAATAACCGAGCTCCTACCGAGGCTCGGACTCAGGTTCCTGGTAGCGCACCGAACGCGACTGACCCATCTCGGGCAAATTCTGGACCCTCTAGGCCGAGGCAAGGGAGGCAGCCACCGTCGCCTATACGGTTCCCTCCATCTCCCATAAGATATCCTTCACCTCCCCGCAGAAACGCTCAACCTGTTCAGAATCAGGATCAAGGGCGTACGGGGGATAGACAAGGACACAGGGAGACTTTCCAAGAGCGGGGAGGCGCACAATCTGAGAGAAGTCAGACGTCCCGGTCTCGCACTGCAGAGACAAGGCGACATGGGAAGAACCCATCTCGAAATGACCGATCAATGAGTTTCACCAGTGACGAGTCCGGAGAGACCAGGTCCATCAGTAAACGCGACCGAGGTCGTAAAAATACTGGAAGCCGCAAGACCCGTCCTGACCTGCGGAATCATCTGAATCAGAGCAGGGGGAAGGGAGATCAGACAAATTCGGACCTAAGGAATCACCTAAATGGGCGTAGAGATCCCTCACGGAGACGCGGGCCTAGGATCATGATCAATGACTGTCAATTCCAGACACCACCTAAGGACCCAGTCCAAGAAAGGATTGATCAGCTCGAAAAAGCCTTTAGGCTTTTAAAGAATGAACGAGGGAACGGTCGATATGAGGACTCTGACGAGGAGCTCGAGCCGTTTGCTCCAAATATTTCTAACACTCAATTTCCTCAAGGGTTCCGGATTCCTCACGTCCCAGCATTTGAGGGAAAAACTGACCCATGCAGTCACTTGAGTACATTCAACACTATTATGAGAGCTAGTAACGTGGGTTACGAGCTCAGGTGTATGTTGTTTCCAACATCATTGGCCGGACCTGCTAAGAGTTGGTTCGAAAAGTACAAGAGGCACTCGATAACTTCATGGGATCAGTTGTCTAGGGACTTCAAGAAGCAGTTCCGAGCCATGATGGGAGTCAGACCAGAGGCATCCACTTTGACTAACGTCCGACAACAGCCGGGCGAAACACTGAAAAGCTATCTGACAAGATTTAATCTAGAGGTCGCACGGGCTCGAGATGTGGATGACAGTGGGCACCTGATGGCTATCCGAGCTGGTGTTTTACCCGGAAGTGCCCTTTGGGATGACATGCAAGGGAAACCGGTGAGGTCAATAACCGAGTTTAACAGACGGGCGCAGAGATTTGTCAATGTAGAGGAGGCGAGGTCAACGCTAAAGGCGACCTCGCAGACCGAAACTACAACGATAAACATTAACTCCGCCTCAACCTCGGCTGACTAAGCAGCTCCACAGCCTACCTCGGAGAATCCCTCCAAGAGGAAAAAGAGCGAGGGAAATAACCTCGAGGCTGAAGGAGGAAAGAAAAAGAAAGGAGAAAGGTATTTCTCCGTATATAAAGTACACACCGAACTCAACGAGTCTCGGGAAAACATATACCTGGCTAATGAAAACCAGGTCCCCTTCAGGCGTCCGGACCCAATGAGAAATCAAAAGTCAAAAAGGGATTCCAGTAAGTATTGTCGGTTCCATAGAGACACCAGACACACCACTGATGAATGTCGACAGCTAAAGGACGAGATCGAGGGGTTGATCTCGAGAGGTTATTTCCGGCAGTATGTCAAAAACCAGAGTACTGGACAGACTACTGCGAGTCAGAGAGTAGCCGCGCCTTCGACGGCACAAAATAATAACTCCTGATCTCGGGAAGAAGACAGGCCCCCGCCGATTGATGGAGAGGATGTAATAACCATCTCGGGAGGGCCTCATCTCGCGGGAGGGGGCAGAAATGCTCAAAAGCGATACGTTAACGAGTTGAAGACAGGGGACGGGTCTCCTTATGAACCCGAACCTAGGGCACCAAAAAGCCAAAGGGTTGAAACGCAACCGATAACATTCACTGAGGAGGACGCATCTCATGTTCAGTTCCCTCATCATGACCCATTGGTTATTACCCTTCAGCCTGCCAACAAGAGAGTCCGTCGAGTTCTCATAGATAATGGGAGCTCGGTCAACATTCTTTATAAGGTGACCCTCGAGAAAATGGGACTCTCCCTTCGCGACCTGAAGGCATGTGCAACTACTTTGTATGGCTTTTCAGGAGAAGGGACTGCTTGTATGGGATCCATTGAACTCCCCGTGACCTTGGGAGACTATCCAGTCTCGGTGACCAAGATGATGGAATTCGTGGTGGTAGAGTTACCATCTGCCTACAATGTACTGCTCGGGAGACCCGCCCTGGTCGGGCTGGGGGCAGTATCATCTGTGAGGCACCTGGCCCTTAAGTTCCCAACCCCAAGCGGGGTCGGGACTTTAAAAGGAGATCAATTGGCAGGAAGGGAGTGCTATAGCATTTCTTTGAGGGGAAAGAAACAAACGAGCGCTCAGGCACTCGTTATCATACAAAATAAAGATGGGACGGTTTTGGAAATTGATGAGGAGATCGATCCGAGGATCGAGGAAAAAGTTGACCTCCAACCTTTGGAGGAGCTCGAAGAAGTTCAGCTCGAGGAAGCTGATCCCTCAAAGAAGGTGAAGGTCGGAAAACACCTCCAAGACGAGGTGAAGTAGCAATTAATTTGCTTCCTGAAGGAAAACCAGGATGTCTTCGCGTGGTCACACTCAGACATGGTGGGGATAAGCCCGAATGTAGCGAGCCATGCATTGAATATAAACAAAAGCTTTCCCCCGAAGCAACAAAAGCGAAGACAGCTGGACGAAGACAGAAAGAAAGCACTAAAGGAGGAAGTTGACAGGCTGAAAGTGAACAATTTAATTAGGGACGCTTTTTACCCTGACTGGGTAGCCAATCCAGTGTTAGTCCCGAAGCCCAATGGGACGTGGAGAACCTGCATTGACTACTCAGACCTCAACAAGGCCTGCCCAAAAGACTGTTTTCCGCTGCCAAGAATTGACCAGCTCGTGGATGCCACGGCGGGGCATGGCCTGATGTCGTTCATGGATGCCTATTCTGGATATAACCAGATTCCCATGCATGCCCCCGACCAAGAGCATACGAGCTTCATCACAGACAAAGGGCTCTACTGCTACAATTTCATGCCATTCGGACTCAAGAATGCTGGAGCCACGTACCAGCGGCTCGTAAACATGATGTTTTCAGAGCAAATAGGGAACAACATGGAAGTTTATGTTGATGACATGCTTGTAAAGTATCAACTTAACAAGAACCATGTTGATGATCTCGAAGAGTGCTTTGGCATACTCAGGAAATACAACATGAAGCTAAATCCTCAGAAGTGCACTTTTGGGGTATCTTCGGGAAAATTTCTGGGCTTTATTGTCAACTCTCGAGGGATCGAGGCTAATCCCGACAAAATAAAGGCCCTGATTGATATGCCTTCACCTCGGAAGCATAAAGATGTCCAAAGCTTGACAGGCAGGATGGCCGCCCTGAGCAGGTTCATCTCGAAGTCAACGGATCGAGGCCTTCCGTTCTTCAACTTATTGAAAGGAAGTAAGAAGTTTGAATGGACAGAGGAGTGCGAGCTGGCCTTTCAGGAGCTCAAAAATCACTTAGCTGAACCGCCCATCCTATCGAAGCCTGAGATGGGAGAAGTATTGTTCTTATACCTCTCAACTACCGAACACGCGATAAGCGCGGTGCTCGTTCGAGAAGAAGAAAAACTGCAGAAACCTGTCTATTACATCAGCAAAAGATTACTGGGGGCAGAGTCAAGATATCTATTGATGGAAAAGCTTGCCCTCAGCCTAATCCACTCATCTCGCAAGCTCCTCCCCTACTTTCAAGCACATCCCATCCATGTACTGACAGATCAACCACTTAGGCAAGTCCTGTCTAAACCAGAGGCGTCAGGTCGGCTCCTTAAATGGGCTGTTGAGTTCGGACAGTTCGAGATCACTTACCATCCAAGAACGACCATTAAGGCACAAGCCTTAGCGAACTTCATAGTGGAGTGCACTGGTATAGCCGACGACGAGGTAATAACCACAGCCCACGAGCTGTGGAAACTTTACGTCGACGGCTCGTCAAATGAAAATGGAGCGGGGGTAGGAGTTATTCTGATCACTCCTGCAGGGAGCAAATTTCACTCTGCTTTAAGATTTGGTTTTAAAGCATCTAATAATGAAGCTGAATACGAGGCTCTACTTGCGGGACTACGAATAGCAAAAGAGCTCAAGGCCAAAGCTATACATTGCTACAGCGACTCCCAGCTCGTGGTTAATCAAATCTTGGGGGAATATCAGGCTCGTGGCACAAGAATGGCAGCTTATCTGGCGAAGGCAAAATCCGCATTGGAGTATTTCGAGTTTTATGCAATCGAACAGGTCCTCCGAGAACAAAACTCAAATGCAGATGCCTTAGCTCGGCTCGCCACTTCCGCCGAAAATGAAGAGCTGAATGTTATACCCGTAGAACACCTATCAGCACCAATCATCACTGAGCCAGACGAGGAAGATGTGTGTATGATTGAAACAGAACCAACCTGGATGAGTCCAATAGTTGATTATCTCGAAAATGGAATTCTTCCAAGAGATCGAAATCAAGCTCGAAGGTTGATGTATCAACTTCCTCATTACACCATTCTGGACGGAAAGTTGTACAGAAGAGGGTACTCCATGCCGCTGCTTAGATGTGTAACTCCTCCCGAAGCTAAAAAGATCATTGAAGAAATTCATGAAGGGTTCTGCGGAGATCATACCGGGGGGCATAGCCTGTCCAAGAAGATTATACGCCAAGGATATTTCTGGCCAACCATTAAAACGGACTCTTTCGAATACGTGAAAAAGTGCGACAAATGCCAGAGATTCGCAACGATACCCCGAGCTCCACCTTCCGAACTGACCATGTTGACATCCCCATGGCCTTTCGCGGTATGGGGCATCGACCTCATAGGCTCACTCCCAACTGGCAAAGGCTGAGTAAAATATGCTGTGGTCGCCGTTGATTACTTCACAAAATGGACAGAGGCTGAACCATTGGCGACCATAACTTCGAAAAAGATCCTTGATTTCGTGGTAAAGAACATCGTATGCCGATATGGAGTACCAAGAAAGATTGCATCTGATAACGGAACCCAGTTCGATTGCGACTTATTCACCAACTTTTGTGACAAGAACGGTATAATAAAGAGTTTTTCATCAGTGGCTCACCCTCAAGCGAATGGTCAGGTCGAAGCCGTTAACAAAACCCTCAAGAGTTCTCTAAAGAATAAGTTGGAGGAGGCGAAGGGACGATGGCCCGAGGAATTACCTCAAGTCCTTTGGGGATATAGAACTACAGCTCGGACATCAACGGGACATACCCCGTTCTCTCTAGCGTACGGATGCGAGGCGATGTTGCCCATCGAGGTCGAAATCCCAACGGTTCGAACTCAAATTTACGATCAGGATTCAAATCACACTCGGCTCGAAGAAACCCTAGACTTGATCGAAGAAAAAATGGAAGAGGCTCAGCTGAGAAATGCTGCTTACCAGCAACGAACCACAAGATATTTCAATAAAAGGGTTCGAGATCGAAAGTTCGGAGTGGGAGACCTGATTTTGAGACGCGTATTCTTAGCAACCCGAGATCCAGCAGCTGGAGTGCTCGGGCCAAACTGGGAAGGACCATACCAGATAGAATCAGTCATCCGACCTGGCGTATACAAACTTGCGAGATTAGATGGGAGCCTAATACCACGGGCATGGAATGGCGAACACCTTAGACCATATTATCAATAGTGTAGGGAGTGTTGCCTGTAACCATGAATTTCTATCTGTACTAGTTTGTTTGTTTATTTGTTTGTTTCTGAATTTCATCAAATAAAAGGTCTGCTTTGTTTCACATGTAATGTATTTTTATTTTTGCAATCTCCCTTAATTTAATAACCTATGGTCACACTCATAGGATATTAAGGGGGCATCATTGGTATACATACCACCAGCTTAAAAAATAAAAAATATAAAGTATTTGGATGTAACCAAGTACGCGATTTAGATAGTTCGGACATAACCGAATTATAAAAAAACATAAAGTATTTGGATGTAACCAAATACGCGATCTTAGATAGTTCAGACGTATTTGGATGTAACCAAATACGCGATCTTAGATAGTTCGGACATATTTGGAGGTAACCAAATACGCGATCTTAGATAGTTCGGACATAACCGAATTATCAAAAACAAAGTACTTGGATATGACCAAATACGCGAGCTTAGATAGATCGGATATAACCGACCATCAAGAACCTAAAACATTTGGAGTTAACCAGATGTGCAAACACAACAGGTTTGGAACAAACCAGCCAAATTATCGATCGATGATAAATGGGAGCCTAAACCTATTGCGAAATATGTCGAGATCGAGGCTGGAATATCTTAAAGAAAAATAGTTTCGAACTTATAACCTCGGAGGCAAAATACTGAGGATAAGGAAAAGTGACTAAAAAGATAACCAAATCATTCATATTACATACCATATAAGTACTTTTGAGTTCATGGTTAAAGTAATATCCGACCTTGATAAGTAACGAGGTCGGAAGCGGATAATTCGAATAAACTATGCATGAATGCATCGAATTTCGAGCCCAAATCCAAACTATGTTTGTATGAATAAATAAACATAACCGGTTCATCAATTTAAAAATATGCAAAATATTTCGAGCCATGAAATGTAAAGCATATAGAAGAATGGTAAAAGAAATTGTATCAGCCCCGTGGGCATATATTAAAACAGTTACAGAAATAAGGGGACGCAGCCCCGATAACTGATCTCCCCGAGGTCAGATTCAAGAGAGAGGAGTCTCCTTGGCCTTCTCAGCATCAGTGGCACCGGACCCCTCGGGACGAATAGCATGACTATCCTCCTGAGCTTCCTCCGAAACGGTGCCCGGAGCAGCCTTTTCCTTCTCGAGCTGCTCAGCCTTCTCCTTCTCAAGTCGTTCAGCCTCTTCCTTCTCGAGCCGGGCATTCCATCGTTCAAGAAACGGCGCCTCGTGGGGACCCAAGAAGCTAGTGTCCAGCTCTTCGTTATAAGCCCACATCCGGTACATGGCTGAGTCGACCGCCTTTTCCTTCTTGTCTTTGAACTCGGCGGTAAGGCGAGCTTTGACATCCTTTATGAAGTCGAAGGTGGCGGCCTTGTCCTCTTCGAGCTTCTTGTTGGTATCCCGAAGCTGGATGTTATCTTTCTTTTGCTCCTCGAATTCAGTTTTCAGCTTTCCGTGCTCCTTGGCCATTTCCTCACGCTCCTTAACCACTGCCTCGAGCTTAGTATTCGCCGCCTTCAGATCGTCGTTCGCTCTAAGGTGGAGGTCTCTCTCCTCTTGAGCATGAGTCTTGCTCAAATGGATCTCGTTGTTCAGCTCGTAATTGAGCTGGGCAGTGAAGGCAAGAGCCTGAAAAAAGGAAGAAACCACCATTAGTCTCAGGACAGTATGAATGTAAGCAAAAGGAATAAAGAAGGATACTTACCGCGGCAGTGTGTTCGACACTCTTCTCGTACAGGACAGTGCGGTCTCGGGTGCCAGTTAGGCACTGCCACTGAGGAGCCTCGAAACTGCCGTAGCTCTGGCCGATCCGGGACATGACATCCGAAATCAGCGTAGATCCATGAGGTCCGGCAGCGTTATCCACCACATATAAGTCCATATGGGTGGAGATGGTTAGCTTCTGAGCTCGAGAAGCAGAGGGTCTCTTGGCGAGCTGAGCAGAAGACGTTTGACCCGCCACAGGAGGTTGGGATTCGACCACGACAGGGATACCAGCCAGCGAGGTCGGTGCCACCGCAGAGACGACAGCCTGCGAGGTCGTGGGGGCACTGATCTGGCCAGTCGACGTAGCAGCAGAGCTCGAAGCCGGCGGGGGAGGAGGAGGCGTTTTCTTAGATCTCTTGGAGCCTTTCCCCGGCTGGCTGGTCTTCACCGACCCTGCCCTGGGGCATTTGCTCTTCTTGGCGCCTGCATTGTCGATAAGGGCGTCGAGGTCGGAGTCCATCTCGCCTGCACAAGTCACAACACTGAGTCAGTAAAAGAGAAATTTACAGCAAGTAATTTCGGTATCAGACACAGAGTGATATGGAGGGAACCTAACTGGAACTCTCCCCCGAGCTCGAACTTGGGGACCATGAAATTCCCCTGTCTTCAGAGGAGGCGGGGGGAGTGCCTTCCCTATAAGTAGGGGATAACCTCGAGAGGTCCCTATAGTCATTGGTCCCGTACTGCACCGCTATCCCATTCCACACCTCGTCCGTGGTGTACATGGTATCATATTTCCCGAGCCCACTATCGAACCTATGGACACAGTCGTCTACCCAACTCCATATGTAGAAGTGGTATCTATCCTGTGGGCACGAGACTAACCTATTGGGCCTGTGTTCTAGTAGTGTGGGGGACCACATCCTCGAGGTAGGGAGGACTTTACCTTCATCTGAGTCCGAGCTCGAGGCTTCATCGTTGGCCTCATTCCCGGACCGCGGACTCCTCAGACGAACTGGGAGTGTTGGCCTCCTCTCTCTCCTCGGAGGAAGGGCGCCTGTAGGCAGGGGCACCTCCTCCCAACGTTCGTATTTTTTATTAGACCAGTCAGAGGTTGATTGGCCTTCTCCCAACAACCCACAGGCTCAGAGCTTGCCCTCTTGAAGAAGATACGAAAGAGACCTCCTGCCATAAGGAAGTCAGAGCAAGGCCTCTCTGTGCTCCCCCATTGCCTTGGTGGGGGAGGGACGCTTACAATTAGCTGAAAAGCAAAACACATTTAAGCTAAGTACGGTCTTAAGGGCTAAAATTCCGAACTCAAAAAAAAAAAAAAATAATATAAGTAACAAGAGTACTTACGAATCCGTCTGAACGAACGATGTCGAGACAGGGACAAACTGTCTGTCCAGAAAAAAGCCTTTTTGGAGTCAGGAGGGTGGTTTGGAAGATCTTCAAAAATCTTCGTCTCTTTGGGGTAGCTCGAAAGATAATAAAAACCATCTCCTCCCCGAGCTCGGGAGGGGTTACTTTTCAAACAAAAGAGATATAAGATCTCTTGAGGTGAAGGTCCTTCCCACCCCAGCTCGTGGAACAAGGACCTCAGGGCAGACAACACCCTGTATGAATTGGTGTTGAGTTGGAATGGAGCCAACCCAACGAAATCAGCGAAGTCTCTGAAAAAGGACTTCAAGGGCAGCAGAGCTCCTGCCCTCATATGTTCCTGGCTCCAGGCCGAATATTTCACACTGACGTCGCGGCCCCCAGGGGCAAAACAGCTCCGTTCATGACTAGCTGGAGCTCGACATTTCAGGGTGTCCAAGGAACTAAGGCCATGGAGAGCCAAAATGTCAGTTATTTGGTCGGTGGTGGTAACCGAGCTCTGGTAGAGCTCGGCTTCGAACATCTTTCTCCGAGGCTGCGAGGACGAAGGTTCCGCCATTAAAGAAAATTGGAGTTCCCCTGGATGATATGCAACCGTGACTGTTAACGCAGGGTCGAGGGGAATTGGCCTAGGTCCTGGGTTGGGCTCCGGATAGATGGCCTCCCGAAGAACTCTTCTCTTCTTTTCAATGACCTCGTCTATCTGACGGCGATAGTGGGCTTGAGTGTCCTCTTGCTCGTGAGCAAGCTCGTATTCTTGTATCCGACGCTGATTCCGGACAAACAGCGATTCTGGGCTCGGAGATTTAGGCTCGTAAGGGATGGCTCACAATGACCCCCACCGTCTTTCCAGATTCTGTGACATCTAACGAGAAAGAAAAAATGGTGAGGGCCATGCATGCAAGAATCACGAGCTCGATGGTATGAGCTCGGGGATTTAGGAACAAGAAATTAAATATTGAGACCCTTACTAAAGAGTCAGAGCGTGTGTTCCACGAGAGAGAAAAGGAGTGTGGAAGATTTTTTGAAAATCCCGAAATTCAAGGGAAAGAAAGGTGGCGGTTAGCCAGGAAGGGCATTCTCGGTTTTCGTGCATTTGTCAAGGACAAGGGTTTTTACCCGAAAACTTATTAGACAAGAAACATGGCCTAAAATTTTCAAAACCCGGAAAATTGAAATTTTGCTCAAACGTTAAAACTGGATATAAACCAGTGATGCGAAGTCCAGCAGGGGAAGTCTAGAAAACTTGAAAGCCTATCGAAATGAAACCCCTTATCTTATTATGCTAAGAACGTAAACTAGCATACACAGCAAAAACAGTAAAAAAAAAAAAAAAAACAACAGAAATGGCATACTTACACAGTGATGGTGATTGCAGAGAAATCGTCGACTGAAGAAGAGGTTGCAAGAAAGAACTCACTGACTCGAACAGACCAGGATTTCTTTGTTTCTTGGGTCGAGAAAACATGCGCAGGACAGAAGCTTCTTAGGAGAGTCCGGTTTTCTGGTTGTTTCTCTTTTCTTGCTTAAGATGAACAAACGTGAAGAAGAAGATGAAGAGGGGGGGGGGGGGGGGGGGTCTTGTATATATAGGTGGAAAAATGGAATTAATCGGGAGCGTCGAATGAAATCCTCACTAGATCGAACGGATGGGGATCAATGACAAGAAGGCGCCGAAAAATTGTCAGACGGACGATCGTGGGCATGTTTCCAAGGTACTCAAGTGCTTAAAGTGAGCAATACCCGGCTGACGCGTGTCCATTTTCAAGAGTGTGACGGTACGGTCTCCCAGAGGAAGTAGTTCAAAAGTTTCCTTCTCTTAGGATTCGAACAAATACTTTTGAGGGGGCAAGATGTTATACCCAGATTTCGAGCTATAGTAAATATGACCTCGAAAGCTGAGTTCGAAGTAAATGGTCTCGTGAGGGTTAGGGCATGCTCTAGGGTTGTAAATCGAGCCTGCAAAGTACGATACATGAACTCGAGTATCATGACCTCGAAATGATCTCGATCTCGAAAGGTAGCTCTGAGAGCACCCTTATCTTCAGGAACAACTTCGGAGCAGGGGTCTTGAGCTCGATGTACTATCTCGAAAGCCACGTTAGCTCGGGAGATGTCACTGGCTCGGGCAATGATGGGAAACTTAGGAGGCAAGAGCCTTAGAGATACGCGATCGCCGCTTTGAATATCAACAAGTATTATAAACATGAGATGTAATCCTCATTTATTAATGTAAATCCCCAAGAATCGTGGGATATTATTTAATCAGTTATGCGTTTCCTGGTCTTCAGGGACGTTTCCTTTTTTATCTGATTATAGGCATTTAAAGCCATTTATTTTTATTCACAAAAGAGTAACTACCCAAAATATGTGGGATAGTATTCTGCATCCTTCTCTATAAATAGAGAAGCCATGCACCATTGTAAAGGACCGAAATTCTGATCCTTGAGAGAAAACTCTGAAGAATTCATGCTAAGGAATTTTCAGAGATAATCTTGAGATTAATAACAGAGACTCGTGGACTAGGCAGATTTAACTGCTGAACCACGTAAAAAATCGTGTTTGATTTGTTTGTTTCGTTTGGCCATTGTCATTCATTGTTTTTGTGCTCTTCTTTTATCTGTTGACGAAAAACGGCGTCAACAAACTCCTAGACAATTTTTTTTTAATGACACTATATAATGTCCAACACTAATTGTTGCAATTTAATATCAAATTTTATATATTTTAACTAAAATATATAAATCTTGATATTAAATTACACCAATAATAATACATAATATTAAGTTTCTTATAGCAATCTGCTCTTTATACGGAGAAGTGTAGTACCACTAAGCTATGTTTATGATCACATATTATTACAAATATGTATATATATTTGTCAAATTATATTAATATATTATTTTTTTTAGTTTTTCTTAAAAAAACAACAATACTATTTTTCGTGTCAAAAATTGAGATAAAATTCCCTTAAAAAACATTGAGATAATTAAAAAGAGAGAGAGAAAATGTGATAGCAGTCCTCTACAATTGTTAGTTGTCATTGCATTTTTTTTTTAATTAAGAAACCTATTACTAAGTATTGCATTGCATTGACTATACAATACTTTTTCTGGTGCTAGACTAATTAATATGATTATGTTACATTTGTAACAATAATTGTAGTAGAAATAGAGTGATGTATATTAATAGAACGAGCTAGAATCCTTTGTCAACTATGTTGGTAAGTGTAGATGTGGACATCCAGCCTCGTTGGTTGGTTGGGACAACAATAATGTATGTGAAATAAATGAAATTATTTAATAAAATTTTAGTGTTATTAAATTACTTTCATTTCACCATTAAAATATAGTCGAGTTTAATCACTTAAAAGCTCGGATATGATATTTTTGGGATGTTAAAAACTATACATAATTAAACGTGAAATTGCTATTTTGTAGCTTAACCCAATTTAAATGGATTTAAAGTACGTACGCCTAAATAATAAACTATAGTATATGATATGTTGTGTAGAAACTATAATAAATTTATAATTTTATGATAAATAAAAGTACAAATTATAAATTATCTATCAAGATTTTGGTCCCCTGTGTAAATTTATTATTTTATTTTGTCTGAAATTGTCATCAACCGAAAAAAACAAACAAAAGTGAGAGTATTCTCATAGATTACGTATTATATAGGAAAACTCATATTCCCAGTCATATACCATTTATGGATGAAGCAAGTTATGGGCGGACCAGCTAAAGACTAGCTGTAGCCCTCGTTGATTCAAACCCTCCTTGATAACTTTATTTGTTATAAATGTTTATAATTAATATATTACTCTATGTAGGTTAAAATAAATGAAAATTACAACGTTCCACATTATTTTTAAAGTTAAATTTTTTCTAATTCTCTTCTATATAATAATTCAATTCGTTTTATCCAAACAAAATTACTTCTTTGAGACTTTTATACCTTAAGAAGTGTAGTTTTTATTTTTTTAGTTTATTTTAAATTATTGTACAATAATTTAAAAATTTATAATAAAAGAATTATTGGCATTTACTCATTTAATTTTACATAAAAAAAATGAGTAAATACTATTTCGGACCCTGTGTTTTGCAAAAATTACCGCTTAGACCTTGTATTTTGTTAGATGACAATTTAGACCCTGAATTTTGCAAAATGAAACAAAATGATACGCTGAGCCCGATTTTAGTCAAACTTTTTTTATATATGACCAAAATACTCCTAGCTTTAGTTTGACTTTGATATTAATTTGATTTAAATGTATTTTTTATTTTCGAAATAAATAAAAAAGCATTTTGGAAAAAACAAATTAATAAAAAAACTGAAATGCAACAAGTTAAATAGGTTACCCATAGAAAATTAAAACAAGTTCACGCCTGTCTTTTCGTCTTCCTCGCACACGTTCACGGCCACCATTGTTGACGAAGAAAAGCTTCTGATTTATGTGCATTTCGCCTTGAAGAAGTCGACCGCACAAGATTGAAGGCCACTCGAAAGGTATGTCCTTCCTCTTTCAAGCTACAATTTCTTTTTTTTGGTATTTTTTTATCTTTCAAGCTATGGTTATGCATATTGATCGTCCTTTGGTTTTTTTTCTTTGAAAATTTTGTTTCCTTTCGTTTTGCTTGTATTTTCATCTGTGGGTGTGAGAATAAAATCTTCTTTGGATGGTTTTGTGCTCTGTATTTAGAGTTTTGAGTATTTTGGAAAGTTATTGATGTTTTCTTGGTGTGCAATCTTCAAGTTTTGATTTTTGACAGTATTGTACTATAAATAAGACTTTGATTGTAAGGTTTGATTTTTTTTTTCTGTTAGGGTTTTCTATTTGGTCACTGTTATATTGTTGTTGGTTGGTCTGGGTTCTAATGAAATTTTTAGTCATTGATGGAGTAATGTGTTTGTTTTTTGATAACAGAGGTGGAAAATGCGTCATTGTTATATTGTTGTTGGTTGGTGTGGGTTCTAATGAAATTTTTAGTCATTGATGGAGTAATGTGTTTGTTTTTTTGATAACAGATGTGGAAAATGCGTTATCATTATTTACAAGTACTGAATGAGGGCAAGCACCTCAAACTTTCAAGGTGGATTCAGAAACATACAACTTGATGGAGCTGCATAAGCACCTGTATCAGGATTTGGCTATTGATCTTCAACAATTGAGAGGAAATTCTATTTGTTTCCAAATTTTAGCTGAAATTGGAGGGGAGTTTATGTTAGATATTTCTGATGATAGAGATATGATGACTATGTTTGTACGCCCTGATTTTCCCACGGGCTGATTAACGAGCTGAGATACGGCCTAATCATGACTACCACGTGGACATCCCCAAGACCGGAGCTACCATCACAAGATCCTACCTCTTTAGTTCGAGGTAGCCCAAGGGTTCGCCAAGATTGCTTAAGGACTGAGTCTGAACTCTGAAGGCCGCAGGTTGAGGGAAGCATCCAGCTCATGGTATGTAGAGTCCAAGAACTTTACTTAGCTAAGATAGATAGTAGTATGATAGTATGTATAGTATTATCATTGTTACTGTGGATTTTTGGTTCAGACCGGGAATTATTTGGACACTCATAGTAGTACTTATAGATTTTCTAAGTTTAATCTATAGTTTAAGAATATTAAGTATAACCTAAGGTTTGATTAATGTGACTGATATTAAGGATTATATTTATTATATTATAAGGTTTAGACATCAACCAATAGGATTTTAAGCACATGTTATGAATGGTGATTAAGGATTAAGTATTTTTTTTAGGATTAAATTTAATAAGGAGTAAAGTTTGAATGTTATAGGGTCAGTCAGCAGCTTTGAATACGTTGAAGGCTTAGTCAAGGCTGTTTACTCCATTCAAACTTAGCTAAAAATGTGTAATGTCGTGTTTAAATATTCAGCGTATACCGATATATCGCAGCTATAGGGGGCGATATATCGCAGCACGTAGATACAGAAAACACGAGACGATGCACGGTCGCCTCGGGCATACTGGCCCAGGCGATATATCGCCTCCTTCAGCATAAATTCAAACTCTTTTGAATTCATTTCCTTTCAGCCATTCAAACTCCTTCAACAGTCCAGCATCTTTTGAACGAGTCTTCAGCCTCTGCTGAACGATTATTCAAATGATTTTCACCTAAAAAGCCATTATTTTTATTCAAGTAAAATCAAGATCCTTTCATCTCCAAACTCTATAAATAGGACCTAGTATCCAGCCATTATTCACCTTTTGCTCTAAGTTCAGAAGCTGTTAGTGTTAAGTGAGTGTGAGAGTATAAACACCTGGTTTGGGAAAAACATAAGCTTAAACATCATAAGCTTATCAAACACTTTGGGAAGTGAGGTTCTATAGTATTTCGGTTGAGGAGTAGATTGGTCTTTCAAGTCTTTGAGGTAACCAAAACTCTAGTTCATTTCTGTATTATGTTATTTTCTTTCTCATAGTCTTCTACTCAATCTCTAACCTTAATCTTCATTTTGGTTAGGGAATCTAAGTTCTTGAGCACATAAGTTTCGGTAAGCATGATTCTCAAATGGTTTAGTCTTCCCATTTTCCTTTTCATCTCTTTTCTTCTTTCAACTCACTCTTGTTCATTATGGTTATTAGGAGTGTTCCAAAAGTCCCAACTCAGTCCACATATCCCGGTAACTTTGGTAAGGAAAATAGGTTAGAATCAATATGTTATATGCTTATCTTATCTTATGTTTTATGTTGTTAAATGTGTTATGATATGTATGCATGTATGTTTGTAGGCTTGGGCATATGACCCATATGACTAACAAGACCCCAAATGGGTTATGGGCATATGACCTACTTAGCTAGTAGGACCCCACTAATCCCATGGGCATATGCTTGTTTAGTCTATGGGACCCCAAGTAATAATGGGCATTATAATAAGTGTATGTTATATGTATTATGTTAAGTCTTTATGTTTCTTATGAAGTTATGTTTATGACTATGTGTTAGATTTTCCTTGCTGGGCATTAGGCTCATTCCTTTTTGTTTTATGTGCAGGAAAATAAGCTTTAGAGGCGGAAAGATTCGTGACGTTTAGAGGATGTGTATCGATGGTGAATGGAGTCAAGGGGCCGAGCGTTATTCGATTCGAGGATGTAGTTTCTGTTTTATGTCTTTTTACATGTATTTTCCGCACCATTTATGTAATGTCTTTTATTTTAAATCATGTTTTGTTTTTAAAGACAATGAGATCCCATATCCTTCTTAGTATTCTATTTATTTGTAAAGTAACTCTTATTTTACAAGTTACTCGATAAAATTATGGTATTTTCATAAAAATGTAAGTTTTATGTATAGTTTCGTTAATGGTCCAAATAGTCTAGATTAGTGGGTCATTACAATTATTCAGGTTGTGTTTTTTATTGATTTTTTCAGTTTGATTTGAGTGAGTTATTCGGGTTGGACGGTTTACAAATTTTTTTCAACAGCCCCATCCACCGTGCCACTAGCCATGCGTCACACCAGCATCATCTCCAACCATCAAAACCCCAAGCTCTCAAGTCTTGTTGCCTCACTTGCCATCACCTGTAGTGGATGATCATTCGAAGCTCACAATGCTCATTCATGGATCACGTTGAACTGTTGCCTTATGTCACACCAATCGCCATACATGTTATACCACCATCTTCACTGCCCACCAAAACCCCATAATCTGAAGTATCATCGCCTCATTTGCCACTAGTTACCATGAATAGTTATTTTGAAGCTCACGATGTCGCCACCTTAAACTACCATTTTCGACTAAGTTTAACATCAAAACAATGAGTTGTGACAGTTGAACTCAACTCGTCAAGGAGAACAAAGCCCATGCACTCAAGATTTCTCATTTCTTCTCTTTCTCTCCCCAATTTTTTATTTTCTTAAATATTATTTTAGTTCTAGTTTATGTAATCTAGCATTTTTGAAAATATTAATTTAAAAATTGTATAACTAAATTCCCCAATTAGTTCTGGATATATTGGTTACAAAAATATATTTTTAGTTAGAAAAATTAGGTTTGTAAGTGTTAGTTACAAAAATAAGAAAAATTGCTTGTTTTTTGCTTATCCATATTTTTGTAAACAAAATACTTTTGTAAAATAAATTAGCATTTTTGTAAATATTGTTTTAATTTAATTTTTTTTTGTGTAGATTTCTCATAACTTACATGTAAAATTAATATTGTTGTGCAATGTAAAAGCTCATTATGTAATTAATGGATGAGTAATGATATGTGCACCAAAAATATGTACCCAAATATTACACACAGTGAAATGACACTGTTTTTTTTAAAACAGTGGGTCCCAGTTTTGATAAATATGATTGGCTATGCTAAATTGTCAAATCACTGTGTGTAATGTTTAGGTGCATATCAATGAGTAATGATATGTACACCCAAAATATGCACAAAAACATTACACACAGTGACGTGTCACTGCTTTTTAAAACAGTGGGTCCTAGTTTTAATAAATGTGGTTGGCTATGCTAAATTGCCACATCACTATGTATAATGTTTGAGTGTATATTTTGGGTACACATATCATTATTTTATGTCAATTAGTTTGTGAGGATAGTTGGCATATGCACTGGTGGATCTACCTTAGGCCCACAATCCAGAGTGGGCAGTTTTTTTTTTAATGTATTTATTTTTACGTTTTGGCCCCTTTATGTATAGATTTCACTATTATGTCCTTAGTAAATTTTCTCTTATTTAATTTTTACATACATTATATTTTTTTTCTTCAAATATACATTTATATTATTCAATTATTACAATTTTTTTTACTAATACATAATATTTGTATATTTGGTAAATACCTTTTTGACCCTTATGTTTTACAAAAGTTATCGATCAGATCCTCTGTTTTGTTAAATGATAATTCAGACTCTACGTTTTAGAAAATGAAATAAAATAGTACCTTGGACCAAATTTTCGTCAAACTTTTTTTTAAATATGACTAAAATGCCCCCAAATTTTATAAATTAATTAATTAATTAAAAAAACAAATAAAAATAAATAAATATATTTAAATAATAAAATAATTAAACAATATTAAAGTATAAAAACAAAATCAAAATCAAAATTAAAACTTATTTCTATTCTTAATAAAACAAAACACAAAATAAATTCCAGGTTAAACTAAAACTTTTTTTCCTTCTTTCTTCCTTCATGTTCTTCATCACTTATCAAACCTAGATTTCATCAACCACACGAATTCTTCACATTTTCCCCTAAACTTTTACAAGAGTTTGTTCATTCATAATCATAGAAATTCCAAGCTTCCTAGCCCGTTCGAAGC
Organism: Humulus lupulus; assembly: GCF_963169125.1. Lineage (NCBI taxonomy): Eukaryota > Viridiplantae > Streptophyta > Magnoliopsida > Rosales > Cannabaceae > Humulus > Humulus lupulus. Next base: position 275,014,603 of record NC_084795.1, on the reverse strand, counting down.
CCAGTCTCACGACAACCACCTCCTCTTCCGTCCAAAGCCCAAATTCACAGTGATCCAATCTCACCTCCGTTTGAAGTGTAGATCCAAGAAGGAGGAAGCCCATATCCATGAAAAGATAAAGCCTATCACTACGCCAAAATACACCTTTTGTATCAGTCAAACGCGTTAGTCAATGCAGTTGACTGATGCCGTTGACCAAAAACCAGCATTTGTGGCAGTTGAGCACTGCCACAAATGCAGGGGCATTTGCGTCAGTGTTACTGACGCTGTTAATTGGCGAAGTTTGCGTCAGTGGCCAACTGACGCCGTTAACGCACTGTTTGCGTCAGTTGCCCACTGACGCAAACGGTGCACCCAATATTAAATCCCACCCATTGACCCCGAGCCCCTCATTCTCCCAAATTCAAAACTTAGGTTTTCTCACAAGAACCAGCGGCGGCTCTGACTTCCTAAATCCATTTTGGTGAGTTTTTTTTTTTTTTTTAATTTTAAGGTTAAATTGATGAATATAATATGTTTATGAACCTTATACATAATTTTAAAATTTTTTTTTTTTGTATAGATTTCTGATTTTGAAGATTATATTGTTTGAAAAACCAAAATCCGAAAACCTCCCTCTTGATTTTTTTGTCTGACTGGGTTCCCAGGGGTCATGTATGTGGCTGGGGTCGTGGGTATCGTGGGGGGTGGCTGGGAACTGGGTACAAGGGGGCTAGGGTCACATGGGGTGGCTGGGGGCTGGGTACACTGGTCGGGATTCATAGCATTTTTTTTAATATAGCATTTGTGTCAGTGGGGCACTTCCACAAATGCCAGATTTGTGACAATTCCCCACTGACGCAAATGCCAGCGTGATTTGCGTTATGAGATTCCGCGTCACATATAAAACTGACGCAAAAACTCAATTGTAGCAGTCAGAAACTGACGCAAATGACATTTTTTATAGTAGTGTAGATCTGAGAAGGAGGAAGGATCAATAAAGGAAGAAGAACAATGTGGGAGTTTAGGGTTAGGATTTGTTCACAGAAGAAGATGAAAGATTGGGGGAGTAGTTTAGGATTAGGGTTTTATTATTAACATGGATTTTATTTTAAATTTGAATATGAATTTTTGTTTATTTGATATTTAAATTAGTTTTATTCTTTATTTAATTTTGTTTCAATTTTTAATTTAATAACATTTTATTAATATTATTTTTTTTTGAATAAAATTTTATTAATATTATTAAATGAATTAATTTGTAAAACTCTAGGGCATTTTAGCCATATTTAAAAAAAGTTTGACCAAAATCGGGTCCAGGTTTTATTTTGTTCTATTTTGTGAAATGCAGAAATTGAATTTTCATTCAACAAAACATAGGATCTGATCAGTAACTTTTACAAAATACACGGTCCAAAATAATATTTACCCTTGTATATTTAATACAATAATTTAAATTTTACCCTCCCGTGAAAAAAAAAATCTGGATCCACCATTGGGCACTTGTTTGGTAAGCTGATATACAGTAGTAGGTGAGTTGATTAGGAATTTTCTCTCAAAGGACAACAAGCTCGACCTCGATCTAAAGGTTGATGAGAGTTCAACCTCGACCCAAAGGTGATGAGCTCTATCACTTCGAGCTCTTTCAAGAAAATATTCAATACTTGTGCGATTTAAGTAGAACAAAGAAGAAGATATATTATCTAAATATCTGTTACGGTTAATATAAATTCGAGTAAAGTTTGAATGTTATAGGGTCAGTCAGCAGCTTTGAATACGTTGAGGGCTTAGTCAAGGCTGTTTACTCCATTCAAACTTAGCTAAAAATGTGTAATTTTGTGTTTAAATATTCAGCGTGTGCCGATATATCGCAGCTATAGGGGGCGATATGTCGCAGCACGTAGATACGGAAAACACGAAACGATGCACGGTCGCCTCGGGCATACTGGCCCAGGCGATATATCGCCTACAGGGGGCGATATATCGCCTCCTCCAGCATAAATTCAAACTCTTTTGAATTCATTTCCTTTCAGCCATTCAAACTCCTTCTACAGTCCAGCATCTTTTGAACGAGTCTTCAGCCTCTGCTGAACGATTATTCAAATGATTTTCACCTAAAAAGCCATTATTTTTATTCAAGTAAAATCAAGATACTTTCATTCCCAAACTCTATAAATAGGACCTAGTACCCAGCCATTTCTTCACCTTTTACTCTAAGTTCAGAAGCTACTAGTGTTAAGTGAGTGTGAGAGTTTAAACACCTGGTTTGGGAAAATCATAAGCTTAAACATCATAAGCTTATCAAACACTTTGGGAAGTGAGGTTCGTTAGTATTTCGGTTGTGGTTAGATTGATCTTGCAAGTCTTTGAGGTAACCAAAACTCTAGTTCATTTCTGTATTATGTTATTTTCTTTCTCATAGTCTTCTACTCAATCTCTAACCTTAATCTCTATTTTGGTTAGGGAATCTAAGTTCTTGAGCACATAAGTTTTGGTAAGCATGTCTCTCAAATGGTTTAGTCTTCTCATTTCCTTTTCATCTCTTTCCTTCTTTCAACTCACTCTTGTTCATTATGGTTTTAGGAGTGTTCCAAAAGTCTCAACTCAGTCCATCATATCCCGGTAACTTTGGTAAGGAAAATAGGCTAGAATCAATATGTTATATGCTTATGTTATCTTATGTTTTATGTTGTTAAATGTGTTATGATATGTATGCATGTATGTTTGTAGGCTTGGGCATATGACCCATATGACTAACAAGACCCCAAATGGGTTATGGGCATATGACCTACTTAGCTAGTAGGACCCCACTAATCCCATGGGCATATGCTTGTTTAGTCCATGGGACCCCAAGTAATAATGGCCATTATAATAAGTGTATTATGTGTTATGATATGTCTTTACGTTTATTATGAAATCTATGTTTATGACTATGTGTTAGATTTTCCTTGCTGGGCATTAGGCTCATTCCTTTCTGTTTATGTGCAGGAAAATAAGCTTTAGAGGCGGTAAGATTCGTGACGCTTAGAGGATGTGTATCGATGGTGAATGGAGTCAAGGGGCCGAGCGTTATTCGATTCGAGGATGTAGTCTCATTTTACCTTTTTATGGTTTTATATGTATTTTCCGCATTTCTTATGTAATGTCTTTTTATTTTAAATCATGTTTTGTTTTTAAAGACAATGGGATCCCATATCCTTCTTAGTATTCTATTTATTTGTAAGTAACTCTTATTTTACAAGTTACTCAATAAAATTATGGTATTTTCGTAAAAATGTAAGTTTTATGTATAGTTTCGTTAATGGTTCAAATAGTCTAGATTAGTGGGTCATTACATGGTACGAGCTAGAGTTGGAGGCTGTGACCCTTTATAAAGTCAACCACGCAAGGTAAACGTGCATATATCAGACATCACGTGTCTGATATACCCCTGACTTTTCGGGCACGCAGCATGAACGTGCGTATTCAGACACCCACGACTGGGTTGGGCCGTGCGGCCCATTATCCCTTTACTTATTGATTTGACCACACTTATGTGTCAGGTTTAGGAATTAATCATGAACGTCACAGAGTTGACATGATAGGTAAGAAGGTCACGGGATGACCTTCTTACCAACTCCCAGGTGCCTTCTCCTATAAATATAGAGACCCTGGGAGTTACAAGGAGTTGGATTCTATTATGTAAAAAATACCCTGTAAAAGAATACCAAGCATATAGCAATAATATTGACTGGTGGAGTAGAAGGATTTTAACCTTTGAACCACCTAAAAAACGTATTTTGTGTCACCATTCCATTTCGAAGATCATTCATCTATTTCGGTTCAACATAAGTACTAATCCCTTCCTCTTTCTTTTCTTAATTACCTGTTGGCGAAGAACCGCGTCAACAATGTTTAATATGAATGTTCTTGGGGACTGTATAAAGTTACATGTGACCATGGTAGAAGCACAAGCATTGCAAGTGATGGAGGAAGTAGTTGACATTGGTGTATCTGATGATGACTCGGTGGAGGTAGTAGATGCTTCAACTAGCCTTGTAGCTGCTACATCTACCCCTACCCCTGTAGTAGTCGATTCAAATGTCTCTGTAGCTGGTACAAGTGCCCCTGCCCCAGCCCCTATGGTATCCGCTTCAAAGCCTACAAGAAAGAAAATGTTGGCTAGAAAAACTAGTCGTCCTCCTCCTCGATGGTTTCAAATCGTTAATGTAATGCCCCAAAATCCCTAATAAGGTTTAGGACCTTGATTAGGAGGCCGGGAGGGCCATAATTGATTTATTATGCCATTAAATGATTATATGCATGTTTATGTGAATTATATTATAATATGATGATAAATGCATGCATATGGGTCCATTTTTAATTATAAGGGCATTTTGGTAATTTGGCCTGTTGAGGGCGTAATTGTGTATTTTCATGCATGTTGATGAATTATGAATAACACCACATTATATGTGGATTTGTTCGAGCCATTCGGCATGAGATGATCTTTGAATGCAAGTTATCGGTCTGGTCATAACGGGATTAGTTTCGGGGCTCGGGGTGACTCTCGGGGTAATTTGGTGATTAGAACATTGTCGAGAATTAAAGGGTAATGAGATATGATTTATTAGAATTTGAGAATATTGAGAATAACGGGAATTGGAGGGTGTTAATTATGATTAACAAAATAGGCGAGAAATGATGATTTTGCCCTTGGTGGCTGTTAAGGGTTTTAATTAGACATGAGGGCATTTAGGTCTTTTCACCCTAAGGTTATATTTAGCCATTCGAAGGTTGTGGAAGTTAACCAAAACAGAGCATCTTCTTCTCCTCAATCGATCACCATTTATCTTCCATTTTCCTTTGAATTTTGAAGCTCCTTTTGAGGAACCAAGCTAGGGAGTCAAGTCTTGATAAGCTAGGGTTGTGTTCCACCATTGAAGATGGTGTAATTCTGAGCTTGGGGTAAGTTTTTAACCATAGAATCTCTTGTTCTTGCACTGTTTCCATTTGATTTTCAGTTTGGTTCTTGAGTTCGAAAGTTGGGAATTCAAGGGGGATTTTGCCAAATGTTTCTTAGGTTATGATGCCTAGGTCATGTGTAGATGGTTTTTGGGTTCAATTGGGGGTTTAAATGGAGTTTGGAAGCTTGTTTTTTAGGTTGGGAAAGGAGGAGTCGAAGGAGGGAAGAACCAGGGCAATTCTGCCTGGTCCTAGTGCTGCAGCGCCCAAAGGGTGGCGCTACAGCATTAGCCAAGGCAAATTTCCCCTAGTTGTAACGCTGGGGCGCTAGGGGGGCAGCGCTGTAGCACTATCCTATTTTTCCTTATGCATGTTTTAGGCATTTTTTAGGGTTTTTGGCTCGGGGTTTCAATTCCTAAGGCTTAGGATCGAATCTACTCATCGTTTGGGTACAATTCGGGGTCCCGGGAGTGAGGTTTAGGTAAAGATCCTTTTATTGTTGATTTTCATTAATGGAAGTTATAATTGGTTATGACTAGGTGATTGTTAAGGGATCAAATGATCGATCGTTCTCAAGGGTCGTTCAATTATTATTTCTCGCTCGAACCAAAGGTAAAAAAACTGCACCCAGTATGTGATGCACGAGAAACATGTGATTAGGGCATGCCATGAATGTTGAATATGAGCTTGATCCTCTGTGTTTGTGCATGATCCTAATTATGCTAGAAATTGTTAAGTAAGCATGCTGAATGCATTACATTTGGATATTTGACATATGATATATACCTGGTTGCATTGCTTACTTGTGCGTGGCACTAACTTACTAGTCAGAATTGGAAATGATGTCGGTATTAACTGTGAAGTTGTGACCCACTAGTCAAGTTCGGCAGTAGTACTGAGCACTGGTCATATGGTATTGACTAATAAGTCAAAAACGGTCTTAGCGTGTTTAACGCAAGCCGAAAGATTATATCTAATCGACATCTGCATTGAATGACTCATCATGAGCATTAATGCCGAATCGACCTTAAGTTCGATGAAAACTAAAAGCACTTGTCTAGCCTATGGCAAGTCACTTAGAGCCAAGGCCAGAAGGCCCAGGTGACTACATCGTCATGTGGCTGTGGGTGTTGAGCCCTATAGTGAGTCGCTCATCAGTCACTCATCTGGTTTAAGTTAGTGACTTGCTCATCAGTCACTCATTATGGTTAACAGAACCTCAAGTGTTAAATCACTCATCTGATTAGAGCTATACGCTCCATCATGGTTAACAGAACCTCAAAGTGTTAAATCACTCATTTGATTAGGATTGACTTGATAGTTTTCCATTTAGGAGGGCAAGATTCCTCATCATGGATTCCCTATCATTATCTGAACTTATTTGCATGCATGAATAGGGCTATCATTGCTAGGCATGCACATTATTATGATTTAGTGACATGTTATTACTGTTCATGAGCATATTGAGTTTTCTTGCTGGGCTTCGGCTCACGAGTGCTATGTGGTGCAGGTAAAGGCAAAAGAAAGCTGGACCATCATTGAGTTGGAGAGCTTAGGTGACGACGTGTACATATGCGGCTGCTCGACCGCCACAACCGAGGGTTGAAAGAGGAACTAGGGTTAAACCCTATTTTGCTACTTAGGTCGGCTGGTTGTAAATGTTTTCTTATAATTAACCTTTAAATTATATTTTTGGGATCCCAATGTATACAGTAAACATTTTAGTGAAACGTTATATCTTAACTAAAATTTTTAACCCTAAACCGCTAATCATACTTAGTTACACGATCATGGCCAAATGACTCAATTAGCGAGTTTAGCACTGTTTAAAATGCACACCGTAACGGTCCCTGGAGTTTAGGGCGTTACAACTAATATGGTATTATTCATAATTCATCAACATGCATGAAAATACACAATTACGCCATAAACGGGCCAAATTACCAAAATGCCCTTATAATTAAAAATGGACCCATATGCATGCATTTATCATCATATTATAATATAATTCACATAAACATGCATATAATCATTTAATGGCATAATAAATCAATTATGGCCCTCCCGACCTCCTAATCAAGGTCCTAAACCTTATTAGGGATTTTGGGGCATTACAGTTAAGGAATCTGAAATTGATAAGAATACAACACCTATTACTGGAGTGAATGAAAATTCAGATGCAATTGGAATTGAAAAGTGTGCCATGTGAAATCCTGATTCTGAAATGGCCCCTGATGCTGCCACATTCCCTAATGCATCAACCACCCATGATTCTCCAATGTGTGTTCACCCTACAGGTAACTAAATTTAGTAATTGTGGTTTTATTTTTTAACTTAAATGATTTGGTCCTTTAATTTAATTATGTTTGTTTTCAGGTTCACCTATTACAAGGGCAAATGCAACTCAATCTTATGATAGTGGAGGTGAAAGTGTAATGAATGAGGCTAGTGACATTGCACCTGAAATGGCCCCTAATGCAGACACAACCCCTCCTTAAGCTCAAAATGAAAATGGTTCCTCTGATGAAATTGAAAATGAGTTCCCTTATGAAACTTGAAACTCTACTCCAATGTCCATTGACCCTACAGGTAACTAAATTTAGTTATTGTAGTTCTGCTTTTTAAATCAAATGATTTGGTCATTTAAATTAATTATGTTTGTTTGGCCCCTAATGCAGCCACAGCCCCTCCTGAAGCTCAAAATGAAAATGACATAGTTAATGAAGCTGAAAGCTCTACTCCAATGTCCATTAACCCTAGAGGTAACTAATTTTAGTTATTGTGGTTATGTTTTTTTAAAATAAATGCTTTAGTCATGATCATTTAATGTTTTGAAGTTCTCATCAAACATTATTTTCTCAATGCAGCTTCAGCCCCAAACATTGGAGGGCAAGATGCTAGTGGGAAGGACACAGCTAGTCCTAGTAAGAGGCACGAGTATCAGACAAGAAGGAGAAGTGATTTTGGGTCTACAAGTGTACAAGATGAGGCTCTATCATCACCCACTGATGACAGTGACCTAGAATGGAAACAAGGCAAACGCTATAGTGAAGAAGATGACAGTACTGAATCTGAAATGGCTTCACTAACTGCTAGTGATGAGGATGATGGCAGAGAATATTATGATAGCGATGAAGGTGGGCATGTGAACTTGAAGAGGCCGAGAAGAGAGAGATTGGATCCTAACAAGAACATTCCACTTCCTGAATGTGATCAAATTTATGAAGATGGAAAAATAGTTCTGTGACTATACATGAAATTCAGTGACTAACGAGAATTTTTTGAGATTCTAAAAGATTATGCAATTCAAGAGGGTTTTGAATTTAAAAAATAAAGCACCAAAAGAGTAGGCTCACATATGGTTGTAGAGCAACCGACTGCCCATGGAGGATACATGCCTCAGTGACCCCTATTCTGAATAACTTTGTCATCAAGACGCTCATTGAAAACCATACATGCCAATGTGTTTGCAAGAGTATAATAGCTAGTAGTACTTGAATTGGTAGAAAATTGGTGAAGACATTCCAAAGACATCCTGAAATGAAATTAAAGGGTATGAAAGAACAATTGAAGGATGAATATGGGATCGAGGTTGACAATAGAAGGTTATGGAGAGCTAGAAGATATGCAAGAGGATAAGTTCATGGTAGTCATGCTAAATCTTATGCGAAGCTTAGAAATTATGTAGCCATGATCTTGCATTCAAATCCTAGAAGTGCTGCGATCATACAATCAGAGTTGGTTCCTGTTGAAACTTACAATTAAGAGGGTGAACTTGTGCAATCTGTTCCCACAATTATGAAGCCTCAATATAAGAGGATATTTGTTTGCTATGAGGGTGTGAAAGTTGGATTTTTGGTTGGTTGCAAACCTTTCTTTGGTCTTGATGGTTGCCATCTTAAAAGCCCGTACAAGGGTATTTTATTGTCTGCCGTTGGACTTGATGCAAACCTTCACTTTTATCCCATTGCTTATGCCTTGGTTGAGGCTGAAAACAATGAAAGTTGGAGGTGGTTTATGGAGCACTTAATGGAAAAAATTGGAGAGAGACATCCCAATGGTCAACCTTGGTGCATAATGAGTGATAGGCAGAAGGTAATTCTTCATTTTTGAACTTTTCTACTTGTTTATTCTTCAATTTTTAACTTTTGAATTAGAATATTTGATGCTTAAGTGTGCATGAATAATTAACTCAGTCTTGGTGCTTGTTGATTAAGCTGATTGGAAACAACTCTCCCATACATAGCTACTTGTTGATTGTAATTAATACTTACACATGCCTTGTTCTTCTACATGGTGCATGGTTTAATTGAGGCTGTTAGTCATGTACCTGATAACCACCATCGTTATTGTTGTTTTCACATTGAAAATAACATGGTGAAAGAGTTTGGAACTTCTGATCTTAAGAACATGTTTTGGGCAGTGGCTGAAACAGGAAATTTCCAAACTTTTCAGCATATTATGGACCAAATTAAGGAGCTCAACAAGGATTCATACAAGTGGCTGACTGACATTGACGCTAAACATTGGTCAATGAGTTATTTTGACACAACTTCAAAGGTCAAACTTCTAACAAACAACCATGTTGAATCTTTCAATGATTGGATCGATGACGTTTCAAACTACCAATCGAGCTGCTAGAAGGTCTTCGAATCCAAAACGCAGACATGATGTGCTCAAGAAGGGTCACACCTAAAAGATGGAATGAAAAGCTAACACCAAAGGTACATCTAAAGGTTAAACAGTCATTGAGGAGAGCAAGATATGCTCAAGTTAGACGAGTCGACCCTAATGAATTTCAAGTTGACTACATGAGCAAAAGGTGCGCAGTGAGGCAAGATGTAGGATGGTGTATATGTGGCCAATGGCAGATTAGAGGCATCACATGTGTTCATGCAACTGCATGTATCAACCATACCAGGGCCAATATCAATGACTATTGTTCAGAGTATTTCACAACTGAAATGTGGAGAAAGACTTATGAATCTGTGATACATCCAATCCATGATGAATCTATGTGGATTAGACATGATGTTGAGCCTCTGTTACCCCCAGCCAGGTAGACCGAAAAAGGAAAGTGGCGGCAGGAGAACTACGGACTGTGAAGCCAGTTTCTAGCACAAAAAGATACAAAAATTGTAACAAACTCGGTCATACAATACGTACTAGCAATGCACCTCTGTTTGTCAAACAACCAGAGCCTCTAGCTCCACCTACAGGATGAGGGAGGGGACAAGGCAAGGGAAAAGGCAGGAGACGAGGCAACGATCAAGCTACAATGTCTGATGCACCAATTACAAGTTCTAAACAAGGAAACACAAAGAGAAGCAGGGGAAGACCACGTGGAGGTTGTGGAAGAACTCATGGTACCACAGTTTAGATAGCATTTTGTAAATTATATATGAAAATCTAAAATATAAATCTTTGGTGTGTTTTTAATTACTTTATTATTTCAGGAAATTATCAACCAGCAGAAGGGATTGAAGAATAGATACCACAGAATGCAGAGGAGCTTAACACATTTTAAACACCCCAAGATCTCTTCCAGACTCAGCCTACACAGTGAAGTTGGTGAAGTTGCCAAAGTTTGTGTCTTTTGAAATATGTGTTGTTGAAGTTGCTGTATTTTGAAATGTAATACTCTATGTATGCCTGAGTGTTTTGGTTAGTGCTATTGGCACTAAGGATTATCAGGTTTACATGTTTTAGTTAGTGCTTTGGACACTAAAATGTAACAGGTTTATATGTTCTGTTTGGTGCTTTGGACACACAAAATTAGCAGGTTTATATTGTTAGTGCTTTGCACACTAAACTTTACCTGGTTAATGCAATATTAATGTATTTTGGTTTTGCATTTTGGTTCAATTATGATTTATGATTACTTTGCCTTGACAATTATACAAAAATTTACCTTTAATATTGACACCATTAAACAACAACAACTCGAATTGATATTACACAAACTGACATTAATTTTTTATAAATGCAAAGTCAAGTACAACTTCCAAAACTGCAGCCAAAATCCACTAATTATTACATCTTCATTGTCATACACAAAATTAAGAGCATCAATAACACACATATTTCTCCCAAAATCTTCACCAACAAGTGCCCAGTAGCTACATTTGCTTCCAATCCTTGTAATCTTTTTAGAATAATTGGATCATATCGAAATGAAGTTTCTTCTTGGTCTCTATCTTCCTTTTCAAAACCTTCATTTACAAAATCTCCATTTACCCACCATGAGAAGTAATTACACCCTTTCTCTCCAAAGGGACAGTGAAAGTAAAGCCTGAATTGGGTTATTAATTGATTCACTAATCCTCACATGACATTTTTTGCCACACATGCATCTTCTATTTCTTCCACCATTTTGGGAAAATGAATTGTTGTTGTAGGATGTCATTGCCCTGTTAACAAATGCAGACGTATGACACAAACAAAATCCAAATAAAAGACATGAAGCCCTAAAACATTAGTAACTTTCCAAAATACTCAAAACTCTAAATACAGAGCAAAAAACCACCCAGTGAGAAAATAGATCATCAAATCAAAAAAATAAACAAGACACACCTTATGAATAAAGTTCTATTTTAAAATATTGAAAGGAAAACCACAACAAGGCTCAACCTCAGTCATTATTTTAATCATGAATGAAACCATTATCATGGAACAACTTTTAAAGTGGGCTGGCAACCTTGGAGTTAATAGATTTAGATTACAAAAGTGGAAGCAACTTTCTGCATCCAGAGGGCAAAGTTTTCAAGCACCGTATCTTTGCTAAGTTATAGCAACACACAACTTGGTAGAAATCCAGTTGACATTGGTTAGAAGGATGACCAAGAATGACTCACCCCTACAAATTCAAAAGGCCAATTTGACATGTAATGGATTGTAATGACCCAACTATTTCTAAGACCTTGGACCATTAAAACTACTAGACATAACTACTATTATTTTGATACAAACATAACATAACTTTATTGAAAACCCAAAATAAATATTGTATCAATAACATAGAAGTATAAAATAAAATGTAATATGGTATGGGATCCCATTGTTTATAAAATATAAAACATAAACTTTAATTCAATTGTTTAAATACTATTTGCGGAATTACAAAAGAAACATAATTCAAAAGACTAAATGACATCATCCTCGATCGACACGCAGTCCATTCATTCCATTCATCCTCAACGCACAAGCCAAGCTGCCAAGAATCCTTCCACCTTCCATAATCATTTTCTTGCATCACACTAAAAATAAAGGAGTGAACCTAATCCCCAGCAAGGAAAATCTACTAACACATAAATCATAAGCATAAAACTATATCATAAACATATACTAGAAAACATATGACTATAAAAAAATATCATATAGGACTACAATGGCCATCATACTTCTTGGGGTTTATTAGCTAAGCAAGTCATATGCCCATAAATTTGTGGGGCTTGCTAGCTAAGCAAGTCATTTGCCCATAAATTCTTGGGGCTTGCTAGCTAAACAAGTCATATGCCCAAGGACTATAAGACATATTCTTGGGGCTTGTTATCTAAACAAGTCATATGCCCAAGGACTATAAAACATATAACATAAGATATATCATATCATAGCATAAAACATATCATAACATATAAACACATATATCTAGCTTATTTTCCTTACCAAATGCCAGGATATTTGGGAACAAAACCGGGATTAGAACACTCCTATAAACCAGCTATAAAAATGGTGAGAATCTAAAGAAAAATAGATGAAAAGAACACTAAACCATCCAAGAAGAAACTTACCAAGAAGAACCTTAAGTTTCAAGAACTTAAATACCTAATCAAGAATCATAAACAAGAGTTAAGATCTGAATAAAAGAAAACTATAGAATCATAAAGAACTGAACTTAGGAATAAGAATACCTTGAATGATCTTATGGATTGGTCTAAAGCTCAATACCGAAATCTCATGATATCTCACTTCCCAAGTGTTTAGAAAAGCTTAGAATGATAAAGCTTTAACCCAAAACCCAAGTGTATCTCTCTATAATAACACTGGCAACTTGGAGGCTCTGATCAATTGCTTGAATAATGAAGAAAATGACTGAGTACTAGGTCCTATTTATAGAGTTCAAGGAGTGAAACTAACCACTTTTAATTTGAATAAATAAATGAATATAAAATGAAAAATATTTAAATTCTCGTTCAATTGACGCCCAGAACTCGGTCAAAATCGTTCAAAGGCAGGTCTAAGTGGTTAAGGCTATTTTCAAATTTAAAAATCACCAACATTCAAAAATCATGCCTTGGAGCTGATATATCGCCCCCCATAGGCGATATATCACCTCCCCCAAATTCCTGAGCCCCGTTCGTACGTTTGTGCAAAGCCGACGTGTTTTCCGTAGGCAATATATCGACCCTTATGCTGCGATATATCGCCATATGTTAATATATCAAACACGTATTTGTACTTTTTCAGCATAATTTGAATTGGATAAATAGCTTTGACTGAGTCATAATACGATCCTAACATTTGCTGGAAGGTTCTAGAGCTTCTATATCTTTCTTTTATTAAAACTATTCATCAAAAATACTTAATTCTTAATAATCATGATTATGACAAGTGTCATGCTCTTAATGGTTGTATCTAAACCTTAGGTTATAATAACAATATATCTAAGACCAGCAATATTAATCAAACCTTATGTTATAATTAATATTCTTAAACTTATAAAATCCATAATTGTTGCTATGAGTGTCCAACTAATTCCCGACTTGAACCAAAATCCAAATAATCTAACATACTACAAACTACTACTGCTATCTAACTAGCTAAGTAAATATTCTGGGACACTACAATTCTCCCCTACTTAAAAGAATTTCGTCCCCGAAATTTACTTACCAAACAATTCCGGATACCGTGCTAACATGTCTTCCTCAAACTCCCACGTTGCCTCCCATTCAGAACTATTACCCCATAGGTGTAGCGACTCAAATTTGCTAATAAGGTTTGGAGCCTTAATTAGTGTGCCTGGAGGGCAATAATTGTTATACTGTATTAATTTATGTGAATTTAATGAATATGTGATTAGAGTGCATGTTTAGGAAATTAAATATGCATGTGGGCCCCGTTTGGTTGTTAGGGGCATATTTGTAATTTTAGCCCGTTGAGGGCATTAATGTGATATTTGTGATATGACGGTGATATATTTGTGATGCACGTTCCGAGACGGTCCTAGGGAGTTGATTAGCTAGAAAGTCACAACGGGGTCAAATACCTGGCTCGGGAGGAGCCTAGGGGTATTTTGGGAATATTATTAAGTGATTGGGAATTATTGAGTAGTGGTTAGCAATAGCAATAGTTTAGACATGTCAGGATTAAAATGGGGATTTTTAGGCACATTTGAGGATTTAGCGGGATGTGTTAAAAGATTAAATCGCCCTCGGTGGTATATGAGGGTTTGGGGTAACTTAAGGGGCAACTGGGTCTTTTGGCAGCTGCTTATGTTGGGATAAGGATGAGGGAATTCTAGTACGGTTTAGAAAAACAAAGGAAAGAAAAAAAAACAGAACTTCTGATAACTCTAGAAATTAGAGTTATTTCACCACATTTTTTAAGCTAAAAATGATTTAGTTCTTAAGTTTTTAATTAAATTATTAAATTTTAAAGTAATTTTGAATTTATTGGGCTTATTTTGATTTTATTTATTTTTGTGTATTTTTATAGTTATTTTGTTGAAAAATGTTGTAGTTAATTATTTAAGTTGTTGTGTTTAGGGAAGTAAAAAAATGTATGTTTTATTGAAACTAAATGTTAAATTAAATTAAGTTGTAATTAATATTTTCAAAGAATTAATATGGTTTATTTTATAATTGAAAATATTTTATCATGACTTAATTTATACTATTTTGTGTAGGTAATATGTTGCATTTTTTGGGCTTGAAAAGAAGATAAATGAAAAGAATTAAAACTGAAAAGATAAGGAAAAAGTGGCATTTCTGAAAAGCTAGGCCCGAAGGCCCATCTGCCGAAGCCCAGGCCCACGAAGGCTCTCCTCCCTGCCAGCCGTACGGCCCAGTATCCCCAGCTGCCCCAGCCTTCACGTGTTGCCCCTGCCTCTTGAAGTCCTCCCAGCAGCAAGCATCTACTCCAAGCCTCCTTCAGCTCATCATGCCGCTAGCTGTCCCATTTGCATCAACCTGAAGCTCCACCAGTCACGGCCCAAGCCCCTTCACCAGCACCGAAGACCCCTTCAGTCAAATGCCTCCACCAGCCACGCCTGGCACCAGGCCCATTCGGCCCACCACCTATTCAGCCCCCTTGCACCCCACGCCAGACCCATCTGCCAGCCACCAAAAGGCTAAAAATCACACTTTTCTTCCCAATGTTTTTTTTTCTTTTCACTCAAATATCAATTCACTCTTCCCTATTTTTCTTACCTAAATAAACATTCCTAATTTATTTTTTTTACCCTAGTTTTTCACTAATCTTCCATCCAACCAAACATTTTATCTTTCCAATACCCTTACACTTGCTCTTTTTATCCTACCACTTCCCAACACAATTAAATTAATCAATTTATTTATTTTAATTTGATTAATTTAATCACAATATTTTGCCTATAAATATAGTCTTGTAAGACCATTTGGGGGGGGGGGGGGGGGGTTCTTCTTCATCTTTTCAACCTCTTCTACACTCCATATTTTTCTCTCTTCTTTTCACTATTTTCTCTCTACCATTTTCATCTTTTGAAGAGCATGTTAAGTATGTTATTTTGTAATTTGTATTTCAATCTAGTTATGAGCTTCTAATATTTTTCAAGATTATTAAGATGATGATGAAGCAAAATGTAACTAGATAGTATTTTTTGTTGTATGTTGATTTCCCATTTGTGCAACATTGTTTATGGATTTTTCTATCAAAGATATGCATTTTTCATCTATTGTTGATTGTTAAAGCATATTACACTTAGTTCTTCATTATGCAAAAATATGATATTCTTTGATTAAATGTTTTTCATTAAATTGTTCACATCTAATTCTTAGAGCACAAGTATCATATTTTGCCTAAACATAATCTCTTTGATTTTTTGTATTTTCATTAGGTTGTAACACAACTAATGCTTAGAAATTATATCTTATATAAGCGAAGAAAAATCCTACATTTTTTAAAGTAACTTGTGCTTGAATAGAAAATGTATTTTGAAAAAAATATAGTGTGATTTATTTCAACTATATCTAAACTTGGGAATCAATATACTTATAAATACTATTGAACTTGCATTTTGTGGATTCTAATATCTTAATAATCTTATTTTACATATCTCATTTGAAAACTATTTTTCTATTTAATCTTAAATCGTTTCATTACTTGTCTTTTATTTTTCTAAAGCAAAATCTCATCATATATTTGGAACTAGGTTAGAATCTTCTTCCTTTGTTTGAAATAGTTTCTTTTGATGTTAGTCAACTTCCATGGGTTTGACCTCATACTTACATGAACATTATATTCTGAAATGATTCGTGCACTTGCGAGTATAAATATTAAAACACCCTCTTTTGGGCTAAACAACTTCTCAGCTCTCTCTCTCTCCCATGCGATTTTCTTCTTCCTCTCCTTGGTGATTGAAGACTTGCTGAGTTTTGAGGATTTTGGGCTACTGGATTGAAGATTTTGGCTGCTGTGGTTAGGGAAGTTAGCTCAAAGGTGTGCTAAGGTCAGAGGTAAAGAGTTCATCTCTGTTTTCTTTGAGTTTCTAAGCTTAATTTTTATAGATTGATAATGGAAGCTGAAAGTTGGTTTGTGGCTGGTTAGTGTGGGAATTCAGTTTGGGGAACAAGAGGAATTAGCTTGGAGTTGGATTTGGAGGAGGCTCAGGGAAGAATTTCTACTTGAGGTAAGGGTTTCATGCATCTCTGTTTGGTTGATTGCTAGTGTGGTTTAAGAATTATGAGGGATGGTTTAAGTTTTACAAGTTCTGGTTTAAGTTTTATAAAGTTTTAAATCAATTTGTGAATTATGGGTTTGATTGTGTGTTTAGCCTTGTTGTTGATGTTTCTGAGTTGTTAGATGGTTTATATGGGGTTTTGGATTGAATTTGGGACTTAGGTATGTATTGGTATTTATTTGGGAGTGTTTTGGCTCGAGAAAATATTGGGGAAAAACCCAGAAATCTAGGTTTGCGAAGGGGCACCGCGGCCCTGTTCTTATGCGCCGCGATGCTAGGTTTCATTAGTGGACGGGGGCCCTTCTGGGAGCCACGACCCTCATAGGGTGGCGCCGCGGCGCTAGGCCAATTTTGGGCAAGGGAAAATCTCGGTTTTTAGGCTTTTGCGTAGGGGGCTCGGGGGACGCTTCTGCCACCTTGTGTGGGGATCCGGGAGGTCCCGAGGGCTCGGGATTGGTTCCGTGAGATGCTTTTGAATTGGTTAGTAACGGGAGTGCTAATTATGTGTTGTGACTAGGTTCTCAGTGAGGCTCAGATTAGAGGACCGTGCTCGAGGGTTCAGTGCTCAAGAAGCTTGGGACACATGTAAGAAAGATGTTGTACCCATAGAGCAGGGCGAGGCCCCATAGTTGTGTTGCAGGGCATGGCTCTATATGATTATGTGTTGGGTGTAGCCCATTGATTATGTTAGTATATGTTTAAGTTATGTTTTAATTATGCTGAGTATACATATATGTGAATGATCGGCAAGGGCCGGGAACGGCGAAGGCCGAGAACGTCAAAGGGCCAGGAGCAGTGTTTAGCACGCGGAGTGCAAGTTGCTAGGGTAAGACCCTAAAGGATACCTGGGATATCCTTACGGTATAGACCACAACCCAGGGCCTGGTAAAGCGCCTGGGACAGCTGGGCCGTATGTGTTTAGCCTGTTGGCGAATTTGTTATATGTTGAGTGGTTTATATGCATATGTTATATATCTATGTGGAGTTTTCTTGCTGGGCTTCGGCTCACGGGTGCTCTGTGGTGCAGGTAAGGGCAAAGAAAAAGTCAACTGACCATGAGTGTGGAGAGCGTGAGGCGACGCGTACATGTCTGGTCTGCCTGGTTGCCACGACCAGGGGTACTTTTGGAAGTTGTTTGTAAAGAATCCTATTTTGTCGTATATTCGACTTTAAGTATATTTTGAGTTGTAAATATTTATAAACAGTATTTTTGGGATCCCAAATGTTAAACGTTTTATGATTTTCAGTGAATGGAATTATTTTCAAAGTTTAAGACTCTGTTTATGGTTTGATTACACGTTTGCCTTAAAACCTCGATTAGCGAGTTAAAAGCACGTTTAAAACTCACTTAGTAACGACTCTAAGGAAGTAGGGCGTTACAATAGGACCTTGACCATCAGAATATTCTTAGACCGTAATTCCTTCATCCCTCTATCTAGGATGCTAACCAGCCGTTCCTCGTAACTCAAGTCTTTCTGGAGTGTTATCGTATCGTACTTGAGGACATAAGATGGGTCTAACACATATCTACGCAGCATCGAGATGTGGAACACATTATGGCTATCTGCTAGAGCTGGCGGTAGGACTAATCTATATGCAACTGTTCCCACCTTGTCCAATATCTCAAAAGGACCTATAAATTGGGGACTAAGCTTGCCTTTCTTCCCAAACCGCTTCACACCTTTCATAGGAGATATCGTTAGGAAGACTTGATCTCCGACTTTGAATTCCACATCACGCCGCTTGGCATCCGTATAACTTTTCTGACGACTTTGAGTAGTGAACATACATTTTCTAATCAGCGCTACTGCATCCTCAGCCTCTCTAACAGCTTCGGGTCCAAGAAGTTGCCTTTCTCCTACCTCGTTCCAATGTAATGGTGATCGACAACTCCTTCCATAAAGCAACTCATAGGATGCCATCCCGATCGTTGACTGGTAGCTATTGTTGTAGGAGAATTCTATCAGCGGCAAATACTTACTCCATGATCCTCCGAAATAAAGTACACAAGCGCGCAACATATCTTCTAAAATATTTATGGTACGCTCGGACTGACCATCGGTCTGTGGATGAAATGTCGTACTAAGACTTAACTTGGTACCCATATCTTTCTACAAGCTTCCCCAAAATCTCAATGTAAACACCTGTAACGCCCTGGTTACCCCAAGACAGTTACGGTGAACTTTGAACCGTGATTTAACTCGCTAACCGAGTTCTTTGGTTAAAAACGTGCCTCTAGGTGTTATTAATAGGCTAAGGTGGAAAAACCAATCAAAATGAAATGATATATTTTATTCAAAACATAAAACTGTTTATGGGCCCATAAAAAAATGTTTACACGTTGTTTATAATGCAAAATGGTCATTACAGTTTAAAATTTACAACTCGCCGATCTAAGCGGCAAAAATAGGGTAAACCCCCTAGTTCCCCTAAGAACTCCTTGGCCGTGGTGGTCAAGCGGCCGCATATGTACACATCACCACCTAAGCTCTCCACTCAAGGCTGGGTGAGTTTTTCTTTCCCTTTACCTGCACCACATAGCACCCATGAGCCAAAGCCCAGCAAGAAAACTCAATACTACAATAATATAACATCAATTGATGATCATAGTAATCATCCATGACTTTTAGCCCTAAATAGAAGAGTGAAAATTGTAAAAGTCACTAAGGTGGGTTCCGTTCCCTTTACAAATAAGTGATCACATCACTAGCTTAAACATAATAAGGGATCGATAAGCAAGTCACCATTGCAAACCAACCGAGTGACCATAGAGTCACTACTGTGGGTTCCATTCCCTCTAGCCATGTGACGATACGGTCACCTAGGCCTTCTGGCCCCGGCTCTGAGTAACTAGTCATAGAACTAGGCAAGCACTTTTAGTTTTCATCGAACTTAGGGTCGGTCCAGTATTAATGCTCATAATGAGTCATTCAATGCAGATGTCGATTAGATATAATCTTTTATCGACTCTGTGTTCTTGACGCTTATGTCGTTTCTGACTCTTAGGTCAATAACATACGACCAATGCTCAGTACCGCTGTCGAACTTGACTAGTGAGTCACAGCTTCACAGACAGTCTGACACCATTGTCGATTATGACTAGTAAGTCAGTGCCATTCACAAATAAGAAAGATTTGCTATGCAATCAATGTCTACATTTAAACACTCAACATACCTCAATAATAACCACGCATGTCATATTCGGGGTGCAGTTTTCTTACCTCTGGTTCGAGCGAGAATTAATAAAAGAACAACCCTTGAAAATGATCAGCCTTTTAGTTCCTTAACGGTCACTTGGTCATAACCAAATATGGGATTCCATCAATAAATGAGTAATAAAAAGTTCCCGAACCAAGATCTAGCCTCCGAGACGTCGAATCCTACTAAACCGGGTAGTAGGAACAATCTCGAGGCTTAAGGTTTGAGTTCCCATGACAAAAACACATTTTTGGCCAAAAAAGCTCTTAAGGGCCACGACCCTACTTCCACCATGCCGCGGCCCGCCTCCCAAACAGAGGCGCCAACCTCAAGCTCCTGCACCCAATGTCGTGGCATTGCCTTCTAGCAGCCAAATATCCTTGTTTTCTCCCATCAAAACTTCATTTTTTCTCCTCTTTCAATCCTTCCAAAAACTTACTCAAACATCTCCAAATCTAAAACCAAGTATTACCACAACACAATCAACATACCAACAACAAAACCCAAGCAAATTTTCTCAAAAACCTCCATGAATTCTCAACTAGTCACTTCAAATTTCTCAGCTGAAAACCATTAGAAAAACAGAGTATAGCTAAGATTTCATGGATGAATTCTTACCTCAAGCTTGAATTGAGTCCTCTTCAATGGATGAACTAAGGTTATAAGCTCCAAACTCTGATTCCCTAGCTTGGTTCTTCAAATAGGGTTCAAAAACTCCAAAGGAAGAAGGAGTAGGATGATGGTCGTGAGAAGAGGAAACCAACAGCTCTGTTTTGCTTTTAGTTCTTCTACAGCTTACTAGAATCACATATATCCTTTGCCAAATGACCATATTGCCCCTAGGTTAAGTAAAACTCTATAAAGGCTAGTAAGGGCAAACATGTCATTTATCCTCTAATACCGCTAATCATAATTAATGTTCTTCAATTCCAGTTATTTCCAAAATTCTCAAATACTAAAAGTTCATATCCCGTTACCCTTTAATTATTGGCAACGTTCTAATCACCAAATCACCCCGATACTCACCACGAGCCCCAAATTTAAACCTGTTATGACCAAACCGATAGTTAGAATTCAAAGATCGTCTCATGCCGAATAGCTCGAAAAAATCCACATTTAAATTTGGCCTCAACAATAAATCACCGACATGCATACAAATACACAATTACGCCCTCAACGGGCCAAATTACCAAAATACCCCTGTGATAAAATGTGGACCCACATGCATGCATTTAACATCATATTATAATATAATTCACATAAACATGCATATAATAGTTTAATGGCATAATAAATCAATTATAATCCTCCTGGCCTACTAATTTAACCATTAAACCACATTAGAGATTTTGGGGCATTACAACACTGATCCTCTATCGGATACCATGGTCTTAGGGATTCCATGCAGTCATACTATTTCTCGAACATAAACGTCTGCATACTGATCTGCTGTGTACGTAGTCTTGACAGGCAGGAAGTGAGCTGACTTAGTTAGTCTATCTACTACTACCCAAGCTGAATCGTGCTGCATATTTGTTCATGGTAGTCTCGTAACGAAATTCATGGCTATGTCTTCCCACTTCCATTCTGGAATACTGAGCGGTTGCAATAAACCTACAGGCCGCTGATGTTCTGCTTTCACTTGCTAGCAGACTAAGCATTTAGACACATACTCTGCTACATCTTTCTTCATTCCCGGCCACCAATACAACGCCTTAAGGTCGTGAGTCTTCTTAGTTGACCCTGGGTGAACTGAGTATGGGGTATTGTGCACTTCTTCCAAAATCTTCATCTTAATTCCATGATCATCAGGCACGCATACCCGATCCTTATATCTCAAAAACCCTTGTCCTGAGATCGAGAAATCTGTGGCCTTGCCTTCTTTAACTGCATCCATATGTGCTACTAATGTGTCATCATGCCCTTGTCCGATCCGTATATCTTCTAACAGACTTAACTGGATGGACAAGTTAGCCAGTTTACCAATGACTACTTCTATTCCGACATTGATCAGCTCCTACTATAGCAGCTTTTCTATTCTAGCTAGCGCTGCTAGACTTCCATAACTCTTCCTACTTAGCACATCAGCAACTACATTAGCCTTTCCCGGGTGGTATAGGATTTCGCAGTCATAATCCTTTGCTAATTCTAACCACCTGCGCTACCTCATGTTGAGCTCCTTTTGAGTGAAGAAATACTTTAAGCTGTAGTTATGTGCTTAACTGCTTAAATAGAATGTAAATGTTTTACCTGCACATTGTATTAGGGAGCATGCAATTTTGTTAGAGCCAGTCTCTTGACTATATGATTACCTGCTCCATGAATATATATAAATGTGATATTTTCATGCTGGAGTTGGAGGCATGGTGTGAATGTTGGAAGAGCAAGGATTATGATTGATGCATGAATGCCATGGGCATGTTTTTAGCACCGCAGTGATTTATGAATGTGGTGTGGTAAGATTGATCCTGTGAGGAAAGCTCTTGATATGCTCATCATGTTTAATGGGTCAAGTTATTGACTACAGATTCAACCAACAGGTATGTATCCAAGGCAGATAATGAGGCTTGATGGTGGTTATACAGAGGCTGGGAGTTTCAGCCAGGGGTTGAGTTCTTCATCTGCCCCTCAGAATTTGCAGCAGGTGCTTACAGATGTGCAATTAAGATTGCAGAGGCAGGAGGAAGAGATTAGGTGTTTAAAGCAACAACGGAACCTGTCAAGGAACACCTCTTCCTTTGCTATGCTAGGAGTGGCACCAATTTTGGCTCAGCCTAGGATTGAGAACAGATGGGAATTTCTTTGTGGAAGATTCCAGGAGTATTACCCTCCAGTCTTCGAGGGAGGCCTATATCCATTCAGAGCTGAGTAATGGATGGGCATGATCAGTTCCATTCTCGATAGAATGGGGCTAGTAGGTCACGATAGGGTGATCTGTGCGACATATGTATTGCGGGACGATGCCCGGACGTGGTGGGAAGTAGTATCCCAGACGCGAGATACAGCTGTGATGGATTGGAAAGAATTTAGGCAGCTGTTCAATGAAAGGTATTACTGTGATGCGGCCCAGACTACTAAGATGAATGAGTTTATGAACCTGGTTCAGGGCAATGCAACAGTAACCGAGTATATTAAGAGATTTGAGGGATTGGGCAAGTTCACTGTTGACATGGTACCCACAGATGCAGCTCGAAAGAAAAAGTTTATTTAGGGATTGAATTCCGGAATAGCTCAGGGCATTAGAGTTGCCCCAGTGCATGAAATCTCTACCTACGTTCAGGTGGTAGGGAAGGCTCTTGCTGTTGAGAGCGTAGGAAATTAGATTGGGCAGGAGAGTGCCGGAGAGCATGGAAATCAAGTAGTGATGCTTCCATTTATTGGACCAAGCAAGAAGAAGGAGTGGAGGACCCGTCCAGTATGTGCTCGGTGCACGAGGTGTCATCTGGGAGAATGCCGAGCAAAGGCATGTTTCTTATGTGACATGGTTGGGCATTTCAAGAAGGATTTCCCAAGGCTAAAAAAGGATTAGCAAAAGGGGATGGACAGCTCGACTACAGCTCGAGTTTTCATTCCGATGCAGTCAGAGACTGAGACTAGTTCCTCAGGGGTGGCAGGTCAGCTTTCTAGTTCTGAATTTTGTATTATGCTGACTGGTTTTGGTGCCATGTTGTTTCTTTGTTTGTTGCATATAGAGAAGCATAGAGATGATATGCAGATTACATGGTTATGTTATGATGGGAATGTGATACTGTATTGGTGATTCAAGAGATGAATTGGGTTATGATGAAAAGGACTCATCAGTGGTTTTGATAAAGTTGGTTATGACTGACTTTGGTATGATCCAAGATATGGATTGGTTAAGTAAGTGTGGGGCAATGATAATTGCAAGGAAAAGAATAGCAAATCTTGAGCTTGAGAGTGGGATGCCTTGTGGTAGCTGGCACTGTGCATGGATTTTGTATGTTGACGACATCTGTATCTAGAGCTAGAGATCTATTGCAGGAGGATACATATAACTCCTAGCTAGTATGGTGGATACCACTTAGATTGTGCCAGCGGGGTCAGGACAGACTAGATTAGTCTGTAAGTTTCTGGATGTGTTTCTAGGAGATTTTTCAAAATTTCGTTTACACAAAGAGATAAAATGGTGAATGGATTGGTGTCAGAGATGGAATTAGGTTTAGGGCGATATTGAATGGCTTCAGCAAAGTCATAAGAACTTAAGGCTCGGTTATTGGATAAGGTGGTATCTTTTCGAGGTGAATCTTTGATCTGGTTAGTACCATTTAGAGATCAGGGAGAATGATATGTAAAAGAATGCTTTTGTATTAGATAAGGGAATTGGGAGTGCTGAGTATATTTTGAGGATTTGGTTAATGCCAATTTGTTTTGATGAACCAGATGAACATAGTATTTAAGGATTATTTGAATGAGATTTGTGATGTATATTCTCTGCAGAGATTTGCCAAGGTCAAGGAACGCCTCTGAAGGCAGGAGTTTCCTTGAACAGACAGGATATTACACGTACTTTGTGAAAGAGTTCTAAGTCTTCTTACAGATCAGAATCAGTTAGTAGGTTGTTATGACACCTCAGTGACAGGGAAAAAGTGATTGCCTATGCATCATGTTGGTTAAAGGATCTAACCGGAACTAGAGTAGAGTTTCTGGTGGGCCAGGTGGCCAGTTTTATACTTGAGTTACTCCTTCAGAGAGGATAAAAAAGGAAAGGCAGTTAAGTGAACCACATATAGGAAGATTGAGGAGTATGTCTTAGCTGGATTAGCTAAGGGTTTTGTAGTGTTAGGTATGGGTTATTATGGTATAAGGACCCGATTTGGAATCCGACGAACACTGGGATTGATAGGGAGATTCTGGATGAATCTCATACCACTCTCTTATTCTCTTCATCCAGGCATCATGGAAATGTAACAGTGTAATGCCCCAAAATCCCTAATGTGGTTTAATGGTTGGATTAGTAGGCTGGGAGGGTCATAATTGCTTTATTATGTCATTAAACTATTACGTTCATGTTTATGTGAATTATATTATAATATGATGTTAAATGCATGCATGTGGGTCCACATTTCATCACAGGGGTATTTTGGTAATTTGGCCCATTGATGGCATAATTATATATTTGTATGCATGTCAGTGAAATGTTATTGAGGCCACATCATAATGTGAATTTGTTCGAGCCATTCGGTATGAGACGATCTTTGAATATAAATTATCGATTTGGTCATAACAGGTTTGCGTTCGAGGGTCGGGGTGAGTCTCGAGGTCATTTGGTGATTAGAGCGTTGCCGGGAATTAAACGGTAACGGGATATGAATTATTGGAATTTGAGGATATCAAGAATAACGAGAATTGGAGGGTGTTAATTACGATTAACGAAATAGGTGGGAAATGACGGTTTTACCCTTGGA